>NC_081414.1:655769791-655811791 GCF_030272615.1 Cryptomeria japonica | reverse complement strand
AGTGTTTCAGTTGTGGCCTCCTCTCTGCAGAAATAGGACAGTGGCATGGCACCCTGCTCTAGTTTAGTTTGGTTCAATTTGCAAAATCAGGTACACATCTAGAACACTTCCCCTTTCATGCTTTTAGTATCTCAGTTTCAGATCTGCAAGTTCAATTTCAAGTTCATTTGTGCTTCATTTTGTATCTCCTAGTCTAGGTGATCATTCAAACCCTAGTTGTTCTCATCATTTGTAACAAGAGGAATATAAACCCTAAGAGGTAATCCTTGGTTCTCTCTTTCTCACAAGAAGTAGCCAAAGTGAGCTATCTCTCTAGGCTCTTTCGTATTCCCAATGTGTTGGCAAAAGTGGGATTAGGTCCTAGTCACTTGGTCTCACTTTTCCCACCCCCACATTTTGGTGAACCCAACGTGAATCCAAACTTCTTTAATTCTCATTTATGTTCTCAGATTTGAGTGTTTTTTCTATTTCAAATTCAAATTTACATTTACAAGTTTCAATTTCTTACAAATTTCAAAAAAAAATTAAAGGTTAATTTTGTTAAAAACCCTAAATTGAACTTGTGGATAGCTTAATTTGGATCATTAATTTCAGATCTGATTTTGGAACACATTTCACTCATAAATTTCATTTAAATCAATATTTATAGTTCTTGCATTGGTTAAAATTGAATATTTCTTTCTATTTTGCATATGTTATCATTTGAAAGAGGAAATTTTTGTCATGATGCATTCATTCCGTAGATGTGATAATGGGTTATCTTCCCTTGCTTCAATTTTTCCCTCTATTAAAGAGCCTCCTCCTATCTATGACAAAATTTTAGTGCCTAAAATTTTTATTACCAATCCCTCCAAAACTTTCCCATGCTTTGAGGATGAAGATTTGAAGAGTGATCTTGACCATTTTCCTAAAATGTGCTCTTCCCATCTATCCATCTTAAAGGAAGAGGATGATATCATAAACAATTTTATTAATCTTACTTTACCTTCCTTACATGATGCCTCTCTAAGTGAAAAGGTATGGAGGGACATTGACTTATCTTCTCCTAAACTTGGTCTTACCAATGGGGGCATGGTAGTACAACAAGAGGTTATGAACACTTCTTCCAAAGATCTCCTTCCTAAGAATGAATCTTTGGAGAAATATTTTCATCTCCCTCCTAAAGAATACTCTCCTCATGAGGTTGAATTTGTGCCAGAGGATGGTATTGTCCCTACTTTTCCTAGTGATGGCATTTCCTCTTTTGATTTCAACAAAATTCCCACTAGAGATGATGCATTAATGAGAAATTTTTGCCCTTCTCCTAAAGCTTGTCTTATCCTTAAAGATGCCTTAGAGGAAGAAGATAAAATCATAATTAATTTCCTTAATGCTCTCTCCCCTAAAGATCCTATTGAAGAAATTTTGAGGAAAGAGGATGATTTAAATACATGTAGTGATTCTGTCCTTCCTAAGGATGAATGATAAAAGAAAAATATGATCCCTTCTTCCAAAATTGGCATTAGCAATAAGGACATCTTTATGCAAGATATTTATAGTATTTTTCCTTAATGACCTCACTATTTGGGATGAACCATTAGAAGAAGGTGTTTATTATTATCTCCCCCATGAGAGAACCCTAGCCAAAGAGGATGAAAACATGACTGATGACTCCCTTGATAGCATCTCACCTTCCATAAATCTCAATCATTATCCCTCTAAAAGTAAAGGATCTCCCTCTCCTCAACTTGGTTCTACTCATAAGGATACCCTAGTTCATGGTAAGATTGTTGACATCTCTTTCAAAGATCTCCCTCTCAAAGGTGAGACTTTAAAGAGTAATGTTGATATTTCTCCTAGAGAGTTTATTCCCCATGTAGATCCTTTGGTGATATAGGATGATATGACCTTTCCTACTTTTCCTCCTAAAACATCAATGCCTACTTCTTGTCTCCCTCCTAAAATTAGTCTTATCCATGATAACATTTTAGTTTAAGGAGAGACTATCAACAATTCTTCCAACAATCTCATTCATTCTTCTTCTAAGGACACCTTCGATATTTCTAAACCATCATCAATCAATTTGATACATGTGAATGAAACACCTAATAAACCCCTCTTCACAGTTCAAGGTGCTTGTCCTTCTCAAAATTTTCAATGTAAGCTTATCATAGTGGTTCAAGGTGGTTATGCTAATGATTATTTTTGTACTCCTAAGAAACCTATTATTACTATTCAAGGAGGTTATCCTACTAAGAGCCCTTATGAGTATGCTAAGAAAATTACTAGAGAGAGTTATCATACCTTTTCTCATATGTACAACACAAGAAATGATAGGAAACTTAGTCCTCCTCCAGTTATCCCAACTTAACTTCTTCTCTCTCAACCTATTCTTCCACAAGCACCTCGTATATAAAATCTTAGCAAGGAGTATGATCTCATTGAACAACTTAAGGCAACTCCTGCTAAGATTTCTATTTGGGATTTGGTTCAATCTTCACCTACTTATCATGGGATGTTGCAAGATGATTTGAAAAGATTAGATGTCTCACCTACAGTGACATCTAATAACATGACTTCTTTGATTGATCCTATGAACAAATCCAAAGCTCAAATTATATTCACACGAGATGAGTTACCTTCTCCTGAAATCCAAAATCAATATGATCCTCTTATGATTATGGTTATTATCCTTGATAGTGCTATAAGATGAACCCTTGGGGACAATGGATTTGGCCTTAATGTTTGTGCTATGGACATATTTGATAAGATTAAAGGGTATGTGCAAGCTAATGAGTCACAAATTCGCGAAAGTATGTGCGTTGGAAAACGTGCTCCACAAAATGGGCCCCCATTTTTTAAAAACGGGGGCCCGTTCTAAAAAATAGGGGCCCGTTAATGGTTCGGCCTCCCAAGCCGAAAGGTCACGGGGTGCCGAAGCCAAATAAAACGGGCCCCCGTTTATAAACAAAATGGGGGCCCATTTTGAAATTCTATTTTTATCATTTTTTTGGACAATTTTTCATTTTCACCGTTATAGTGAGTTGACAAGAAGAGATAAAAAACGGGCCCCCGTGCTGTGGTTTCCACTTCAAGCCTCCACCACTATCCCAGGTACACATTCAGTCATCTATTTTCACATTTCATAATTTTCTTGTATATTTTTCTTTTTTTTTTGTGTATTATTTAGTTTTTTTAATAGTAGCATATAAATAAATTATTTTTTATATTTGTAAATTCTTGATTTTGATCTAAACTATTTTTGAACAGTTAACCCTAAACTGTAATCAACAAATTTAGAAACCAAAACCAAACCTAGATAATTAACAAAATGAAATCGACACAAACAAAAAACCGAAAATGAAATGGAAACAAAAACAAAAATGTTCGAAAATGAAATTGAAATAAAACCGAACATATGTACCTAAATTGTTCTTAATCCTCATTAGGCAATACAAAAGTTACCACTAAATTAGTATAACCTTAAAAGTAATTAACATTACTCTTCAAATTTTAGATATGAAAGTTTAGGCTTAGGTTTATGCCATGTCATGGCATAAAGGTCCTATTATGGTCCTATTATGTCATGTGATGGTATAAAAGGATCAATTATGGACACAATTTTAGAGCAAAGCTAGATAAGTTACTAAAATTGGAGTTTGGTTTACATAGGTTCATAAAGGAAGCTAATATGCCAAATATATAATTCATTAATACAAAATAAAAAATATTCTTGATTTATAATGTTGATTGATAATGAGTTTTCTAAATGGGGTGCTAATTATATATACATCCGAAAGATTTGAAAAATATAATTCCCAAGAAGTATTTTGAATATCTTTAGAAGTATATTGGTATATCTAGAATGTAATTTATATTATAAAAGATTTAATATATGATTTGAAGTTGGTAGATATTTTGAGGAAGATTTATTAGATTATGTTATGATTAAGCTAATATTAGAAGAATGGTTTTAACAACATCTTTTGGTTTTAAAAGCTGCACAAGGTTTGAAGTTGAAATCATATTCAATTGTATATAATATTAAATTGTTAAGGAGCTATTTTTTTTTTAAATAGTTAATTTAAGATATTAGTTGAAGCTATTTGAGAACGTGAGATAGTCCTAATGAACACACGAATTAAATTAATGAACCTAGGACAATCACAATGAACATATGATAGTCCCAATGAGCCCCAAATGATCCTAATGAATGTAGGGCAGTCTTAATGAACCTAAGAAAGTCCTAATGAGCCTAAGAAAGCCATAATGAACTTGGGACAATCCTAATGAACCTAGGATAGTCCTAATGAACCTACGATAGTGTAAACAAGCCTAGGATAGTGTAAGAAAAAATCACTACAAAAAAGACCTCAAATGCATTAAATGAATTTCCCAATAACACACTCGTGTTTATCTTTTTTGGTCATTTGGCTACCTTTTTTTACAACATCTTGGTGTATACGCCCCTAAGAAGACCTTTTCCTCAAAAATTTCTTGGATCATGAACTCCTCATGTGCACCAAACATAAGTTGCCACTTGGAAGCTTCTAATACACACAATCCTTTCAATCAATCTACTCCATTGATCTCTCAAAACAATCTTAGTATTTAATCCTCTATCCTTCATGACTATAAATAAATCATTATATGAGCTATTTTCAAGAACTCTTGTAATGCAATGTTATGTTGCCAATTTAAGCACCTTACATCCTATCTTGCCAATTTAAGCACCTTACATCCTATTTTTTATGCTTGCTTGCATACACATATATTGCTAGAATTTAGCAATTCTTTATAGCTTCTATTTTAGTTTATTTATGAAAGAGTATAAATGAAGCTATATTTAAAGTCAAAATTGTAAGATCCCCTCAATC
This sequence comes from Cryptomeria japonica, assembly GCF_030272615.1. NCBI lineage: Eukaryota > Viridiplantae > Streptophyta > Pinopsida > Cupressales > Cupressaceae > Cryptomeria > Cryptomeria japonica. Next base: position 655,806,935 of record NC_081414.1, on the reverse strand, counting down.
ATTGAGGTAGAATTCAAAATTGATTTCACCTCTAATTATATGAAAAATTTAATTTGTCTATACATATCAAAATCTTTCAAAATTTTGCATATTAAACAATAAAATATTGTGATGAACAAGTCTCTAGAGTCTTAAAAACCTTTATTTTCATAAAGTGCCAACACTGCATTTTTTCCCTAAAATATTCTCTTTGATTAATACGAAATTTTAAAATGGTTGCCACTAAAAGAATTAGGTCAACGAAAGGAATTGGGATATTTAAAAATAGGCTTGCATCACTTTTTTAGCTTCATTGAGGTGTAGTTTGTTCATTGACTTAATAATTAAGTGCTTGCAAGTATGATAGTGGACCCCTTTGTGTGTGACCGCATTCCTAAAGCTTTCAATTATTAAAATAAAAAGCATTACGATGTGATGATTTGAAGGAGATGTATCCGTTAAAGAAATATTATGGATGCGTATTAATGAGCATCATATAGTATGTTAGGAATTTTATTTGGAATGTTAGTCAAAATAATATTCTAGTTGATAATTATAAATGCATGTGTAAAATATTGTTGAAATTGATTATTTTAAAAGTAAATATTGCAAGGTTAATTTTGTTTTTAATTGTTGGCATGTTGTGTTGATTTTTATGTAAGAGTTTCATTTCTTATTCAACTTTGTAAGAGAATTTGTGTATGGATTGATATCTTAAATTTTATAGAAAGATTATATATGAAAACAAATGATTGTAGAGTTTTATAATAAATGATTTATAGGAAATAATATTTTTTGAAGGTTTTGTAAATTATAATCTTGTGTAGATTTGATTATGGGAGAAATTTAATGGTGAAATATGCTTAACTCTTCAAAAGTTTTGAAGTTTTGTCTTTACATGACAACCACTTAGAATATAATATGTTTTAAGTATGTCATTTATAGTCATGGGAGATTAGTTTTTTTTTAAGATTGTCTGAAGACTAATCAATGTAATATGAATTGATGGCAATTATCTCAAAACTATGTAATTGAATTCTAATAAATTATCATGTGTACACTAAAACACTAGAAATATGGAGCATCCAAACACACACGTGCATTTTTCAAAATAACTTTAACTTAAAGTTAACAAAATATTATGTTGTCTTAGTAATATTGTTTCCATGCTATATATTCTTACACTATAAGGAGGATCATCTTATTTCTCACTTCTTTATTGATCTTATGTATGAAATATTTTATATTGATTTTAATAGTTGATGCATTTTACAAGAAATGAATTTATTAAATTGAATATATAATAGATTTATGATGTTTCATTGAAAGTTTTTATTAAGTTTTGTGCGCAAATTTTATATTTCAAGATTCAATAGTATGTACATGTATGTTTTTTTAAGTTCAATATTATATTATATATTTTATGTGTATCTCATTCAACAACATAGAAATGTTACTATTTATAAATATTTTTTATTTTATTTAGTAAAATAGATTCTTCTTTGACATAGAGTTGTATATAATTCATGTATATCTTTATATATGCAGGAGTTCTTTGCTATCATGGATGTCTTTGACATAGATGAACTATTAGGTGAAAATCCCCCACCACAACCCCCTCCTCCTCCTCCTCCACCTCCACCACCACCACCACCACCACCACCACCACCACCACAACCCCCTAGATTGGATGAAATTTGTTTAAGAGAACAAATTAATGAAAACCTACAAGTGATTGAACAAAACATTGCTGCTATCCAAAATGAGCAAGTCACGCCACCCCATCTTGTAGAGTTTGCAAAATCAATGCAAACTGTTGTCGAGTTAGTTAGATCTGTTGATTCTCAATTAGATCAATTTCATAGACGACGACAAGAGTTGCGTGATTTTTATGCCAATGGTTTAACTTATAGACAAATCACTGATTTGAAAATAACCAAAGCTCATTTATGTCCATATTTTACCAACCCAAAAACAAGAGAACCAATGCAACCTAACCAGAAAAGAATTTCAATTAGGTGGTGTGTGCATCTAGAAATGGCTAGATACTTTTGGGATAGATGGTGGATGGTTTTTGATTATCCACCACATCGTAATTATGAGGTCCCTTTTTATTTTTTGAAGAAATTATACTGTGAGTTTGTAATGAACCAAAAACCAAATTATTTTGATATTAAGTCATTCCAGGGTGTTGGTCGTGGAATGCCACAACATAGATTAGGGGCACGGAGTAATAATCCCCTACCGGATCCACCCATAGTTCCACTTGTTGCTCCATCGATTCCTGCAGATGTCCAAAATACATCATTCATTTCGACATTAGATGCTTTGACTTCCCTCACAGGTAACCTGAGTGAGCAAGCTGCTCACATGGCATCTGCTCCTCGATGGATGCCACATATGTGTTTGAGTTGTCATGAGACGTGTGTAGGTCCTACTACTGCTGCAGGATCTACTTCAGTTCCAGATGAGCATGATGCAGTAGATGATAGTATGATGACATCTTATATGGATTTTCTTTGCTCGGATGTTCATCTTGATGAGGTATAGATATATATACATGTACATGTCAATATTTTTATGTACTTCATTAAATATAGGTATAAACTAAGTGCATCTCTTTTTTTATACAATCTAATACTTCATTAAATAAATTTTGTTTATGTAGATAAGGACTACGCCTAATATTAGAGTCAATATTGCATCTACTAGAACACAACTTGGCACACCTTATGGGGTATAGTATAAATTTCTATCTAGACATTGTACTAGATCTTTTTAAGTTAATATGTTATCATCGTATACTATATAAATTTTCATGTTGATACATTGAATGCTTCTTTCTCCAAGATTCAGGTCATGAGGGACCCTCTACATCACATCAAGAAGAGGGTCTGACTATTTTGACACCATCTATGGTATGTATCTTATAATTCTTAAATTAAATATAAACTCTTACAATATTGTAACTTAACTTGAAATTATTTAGTACACATATATATGTTCACTAAATATGATTTCATTAAATGCATGTATGCAGGTGGACACTACCATTAGGATAGGTTATCCTCATAATTTTGATCAGAGCCAATTTGAACGCACATCGACATCCTTTGAGGTATTAATATGTAATACTTAATTTGATCTTATTTTGACTCTTAATTTAAGATTTAATTGGACACTTTGAATTTGACCTTGTACAGGAGTTAGCTAGCACTACATTTGGTGTTGATACTGCACAAGATACTGCTAGAGGAGATACCGCTAGAGTGTCTAATGAGCATACGGTAAGTTTGTAACTTAAATTATGAATTCTACTATATTTGATAAATGATTCTTTTAATAGTTAATTTCAAGTAATATTTTAATATTATTTTTTTATTGTACAGCATGAGACAGGTGGATCTAGAACACGTCCCGGGGACAAGAGAGATACTGCTAGAGGATCTGATGAGCATATGGTAAGTTTGTAACTTAATTTACGAATTCTACTATATTTGATAAATGATTCTTTTAAAAGTTAATTTCAAGTAATATTTTAATATTATTTTTTTATTGTATAGCATGAGACAGGTGGATCTGGACCACGTCCTGGGGACAAGAGAGATACTGCTAGAGGATCTGATGAGCATATGGTAAGTTTGTAACTTAATTTACGAATTCTACTATATTTGATAAATGATTCTTTTAATAGTTAATTTCAAGTAATATTTTAATATTATTTTTTTATTGTACAGCATGAGACAGGTGGATCTGGACCACATCCCGGGGACAAGAGAACACGAGATGTTATTGATGATAGCACTTAGATTTTACTGTTTATTTGGCTTTGATATGTACTTTTTTATGGACTTTACACATTTGTTTACACGTGCACATACTTTATATATATGGATAGTTGCATAATAGGATTAGATCATATATATTTTGTGCATACTTTATATATTTTGTGCACATTAGATATTATGTGGAGTGCACAAATATGGCCACTTGCACTGAGTTGTAGTATTGTGATTGAGTTTCCTCTTGTGGTTTTAGAGTATAATTTTCTGCAAAATCCACAATTGATACTATTGTTCCAACTGGAAATGTGTTCTTGCATATGCGAAACTGTCCATCAAGCCATCGGGCATGTTGGGAATGTTTCACATATTTTGGAACAATATGAGTTTTAAACTCACTAATAAATGCATTCACACTATTCTGTTCTGTAATCAATTCTAAACGTTTCCCCATCTTTCCATCCTTTAGAGGGTATTCTATATTTTTAAATCTCCTAACATCAACCATTTTTTGTCCAAACTCAGATGAAACATGTTCATGCAAACATTCACCTATCGAAGAATAGTTCCCACATAAATTGCAAAGACCATAAATGCATGAACTGGAAAGAAATAATTGTTCATTAGGTGGTTTACAAAATAAACTTCCAATAAAATCTTTTATAGTTTCAGGTGGAACATAAACACCACAATCCTGCACAAGATCATTACCATGCAACATACAACGAATATATCGAAAAACATCATAATAGTAACGAAACTGGACATGAGTTTTACAATAACAAGATATTCTTTGTTTATTGATTTTAACATACCAGGGTTTGCATTTTTCAAATGATCTTTGACTAATTCGTAAATTCATTAACACAAATTCATCACTAAATTTTTTAAAGAATTCAGTTTGAGTCATGTCAAGAAGATGTTTTGGATGAGGATCACGAATTTTTGATCCCACCCTTAACTTTAAAACATCTCTAGCATTTGATGAAACTCTAGTGTTATCATGCCAAAATTTTGCAATTAATTGTTTAGTTTCATCATTTAATTTCATGTCCGACCTTTGAAGTCTACCACTAAAACTCCAACAATGGTTTAGTGGATCAATTTCAATTGTGTCTCTTCTTTTGGCCGCTCTTGACAAGGTTCTACGATGTAAGTTCAAATAGCCACTTATATCACTTAACATTCTTTTACTAACAATCATTTTGTCAACTATAGCAGTCGTTATAACTCTACGTGCTGCATTCTTATCTTTAGATCGACTTGTTTTTCCTATGGAATCGATGGCACTGGCAACAATAGATACAACTTGCTTATATGATTCATCTTTTCTTTTTGGTTTTGCGTAAATACCTATTTTTTTCATGACTTGACGCATTTTTAACATTTTTATTAATTGTAGCATTAATTGACATTGGAATCCTAACTTTTTATTATAGAAAAATTGTTTATATAATCTGTTTGCATGTGTTCTAATTTGTCTCCAAGAAACTAACCCATTAAGATTATCTAGCACATTGCTATCAATATTAAACAAATTACATTCATTTTCTTTTAGAGAGGGTGGTGTAATATTTTCAATTTTTATTTCTTTTCGTATTGGTGTATGAAATTTATATCCAGCTTCATTTAAATCAGCAATTTGATTGGCATCATAGTCATCAGGATTTAAAAACATACCAGGATTCGCATCCACATCAACATTTGCATCAACAGTCATACTCGTGTGTGGTTCTACATTTCTTGCATCCATCATGATGTCTTCAATGGTCTCATCTACAACGGGCACTGAACTAGATGCTTCAGAAGTGTTATTCAATTGTCGTTGTTGTGATCTTCGATCTCTTTGGTGTTTTGCCTCCTCTCTTTGTGCTTGAATTTCGTCCACTGTCATTGTCCTCTTTTTTTTCTTTTGACGTTGCTTAGAACCCATTTTTACAAACTCGTCTTCAAAAAATAATATTTTTTTATTGAGTTCTTCAAACAATCGTGTAAAAAATATTAAAAAGTACTACCAAATGATGTAAAAAACTTTGTCAGCACAGATTTCAATGATAGTGTGGTAAATTGATGCAATCTATTTTTTTTTTTACAGTAACGGTTATTTAGAAACGGGGGCCCGTTATTTAAATAACGGGTCCCTGTTTTAATAACGGGGGCCTGTTATTTAAATAACGGGCCCCCGTTTTAAAAACGGGGGCCCGTTGTTAAATCCAACAGGCAAAAAATGAAACGGGCCCCCGTTTATAAAACGGGGGCCCGTTATGCAAAATTTGAATTCACAACCCGCCACTTGCCTCGGGATTAGGCCCGGGATAGGCCTGGGATGGCCACACCTGAGACATGAACCTGCAAATTCAAAGCTCCATGAATGAAAGCACAAATATGATGAAATGAAATAGTTTACGTGCCTCTAATCAAAGAATTTTTATACGGAATTGAAACCCATTTCAGATTATACTGTCTAGATTCTAAATATGTAAATTAATTTAAAAATTGATTATTTTAACTATTTTTCGTTTAATTTATACTAAATCAGGTTCATAAATTTGAAATATTAACTAATTTTCTTAATTTAATAACTTATTTATTTTAATGAATTTTGAAAAAAAAATTATGTCATCAATCTACACAAAATTCTTTTCAATTTAAAAAAAAAAAAATTCAAAAAATGCTAAGTTTACGTCAAATTATGTGGGTCGTACATGTCAAATTTTTAAAAAGATAATTACGGCCATTAAAAAATTAATTTAAAAAAAAATATTTGACAAAAAAATACAGAAAAATATGCTCATCAATCTTCAGTGTGTTACAAACCATTTCCCAAAACGGTTTGAGAAAATAATTTTAATTGTGTCAAAAAGTGTGGGTCGTACACATGCATGGTATGGTCCTGAAACAGGCATTTTTAAAACATAGTTTTTAGAACTCCATTCAAAAAGTTATTTTCTATTATGTGGGTATTAAAATAAATTACATATTTGAAAAGTACACTCAGAGAGCTATCTTTTATATTACTGACTTTTTCCAAGATTCAATCTCTAAGTGTTTCAAAATTTAAGCTCAAGTGAGACAAAATCTGAAAAACAGGGAAAACACTTCCACTTTTTGGCCAAAAAGTGGACTCATCTTCTTGCACTGACCCTAAAATGGATCATTCTCTCATCGAATCTTCTTCTCTTACTATTCGAGGCTTTGATAATGTTTATAAATAATGTCTGGGTTTCACAACCTTTCCTATTAGGGTAGGTCCTGTTGTATTACCTACACCTATTCATGTTATGCCTAGTAATTTGACATATAACCTTCTATTAGGGAGACCTTGGATTCATAGAATACAATTTGTCCCTTCAACTTTGCATAGGCAAGTCAAATTCATTTTTAACAATATGAAATACACTTTGTTTGTTGCCAAATCTCAAGAACCATTAAAATCTGGATCTTCTTGTTCAAATACATCTATTTCCTTTAATGATGTTATTCCTTCTAGTACTCTTGATTCTTCTACTCAATTGGAATCTCCTCCCAAGGACATCTTTTCTCCCAAAAAAGTGATCGCAAATGATGATTGGGGATCTCTAGACCTTACCCCTACTTTTATAGGATAATATAGGGTACCTTGGAAAGGATCTAAGACTAAGAAGGAAAAATCTAAGGAGGAAGCTAAAGAGAAACTTACTTTGTCTAAACAACTAAGTAACCATTTTGTGGCTACTTCTAATTCAAATGATTCTTCAAATCCTTCCTCTAATTCATATAGCACTGATACCTATGAGGCATCACCATATCGATCTGATTTGGCATCCCTTTATGGTCCTGGTTTTCACATTTTAGCTAAGAGTGGCTATGATGGCAATGGTTCTGGTGCAAATGAACAAGGAATTAAAGTTCCTTTTGAACATAATACACATGAAGCTTCATTTGGACTTGGATATAATCCTTCTAAGCCCACCAAATCATCTAAAAGACCACCTCTCAATGTGAGTACTATATTTAGTAGTGATGATAACCTCACCTCGATTAAATCATCTTCTACTTCTTCCAACACTTATCCCCTTCATAAGGAAATCTTGGTGATGAACAAATTTCTTTATGAATCTCCTCAATAAATTTTTAATCCCACTTATGAGGCTTTATTTTCTACTCATTCTAAAATCCCTTTTTCTAGGAATAAGGCTCTAATGAATTACACTTATCGCTCTCTTAAAATTTCTTGTGTGCAAGAGAAGTATGACTTACTAGCCTATTCTTCTCCTATAAACCTCTCCCTTTCTAAAGACCCTTTAAGCTTCATCATCTTATACATTTTTTTAATCTCACTTATAGTAGAGAATTTAACATGTCAAATTCAAATACCGCATTCAATCTATCATGTCTTTAAATAACATTAATGGATATTATGTTGCTCATCATTATGTGACATTAATAGCTCACTTATTGGGGGATCATTGTCATTCATGATGGTACAATTTCATGTGCAATCATACTTTTGGAAGCAACATAATAGCTTATGTCTATCGCATCTCTTCTCCCTATATATACAAGGGGCAAGAGTGATTTCAAACATCTGTCCTTCTTAAGATTAAAATTTCCCCTTTGTGAAGTAGTCTCTTCGATAAGGAATTCTTATTGATTGTAGAGGTGTATTCATATGTCAATTCCTTCTCTCATATTGGAACAAGCATCCCTAATATGGATCTTAAGTACATATCCTTAATTGGGACCTCCTCCTTGGTGTTGGAAGTCTTTGATCATTCATCAATTTCTTTTCTTCATTGAGTAGTATCTTTTATAATAAACACTTCTATTTTGTGCATGTGCATATCCTTGATGATGATCTCTTGCCTTCTTTTATAAGAGTGTTATTATAAATAATATCTTTGATGTCATCTCAATCCTCTTCTATTTTCAAATCTCTTGCATTCATTCATTCTATAAGATGTTATATTTGTCAAAGACAACTCCTCTTGAAGGTAGATGTCTTTTGAACAAAGATCTCTTCTCCTCCAAGGATCTCCTATACACTTATATAGAAAGATATTTATTTTGAACTATCTTATCATTGCTTGACAAGTATTCCCTCTCTTTCTTGGATTTATGACATCGTTGCATGATGGATATATTCTTGGTGTCAAAGGAAGATATCCTTGTTCTACTTGCACACACATGCATGAGGTTGGGTGGAACTAACAATGTTCTCACTCTCCTCCCTTACGTGGATCACCCAGATAGACTTTGGGTGCTATTTTTTTATGTCCTTCTCTCCATGGGTCACCTAGTTTTAGGGGAAAGATGTCCATGGTTCCTTTTTTCTTCTCATGGATCACCAAAGTGAGTATTCATGCTTTCTATCTCTTCTTCCTTCTCTTTGCATTTGTTTCCATTTAAATCTTTCATCTTGTGTTAGAGAGCTTGAAAATCCTCAAACTCTTTGTTGTGTTGGAATTGAGGCTTAGTTCTCTTTCTTACCAAATGATTCTCCATTAGTTTTTGATCTTGTATCAAATCTTATTGTGATCATTTTTCTTCAATCTTCTTTCACAATTCGATGTTGTAAACATGATACCCTATTTCAACTCACTAAATTAGCAAGCCGAAATAGGGGGGCATATAGCTACCCTTGAATTTCATCACCTTCCTTAGTAAGCATTGAAGTGATTTTGTGATTTTATCTAACATGTGTTTTTGTAGGGTGTGGATCCTAAATGCATACTGTAGATACCGTTGGGGCCTTCATCTGATAACCTGTGGATATATCCTTTTTCAAATGATATTTACTTTTCTTTACTTTGGCTTGTATATGCACGTAGTGTCATATGATAACTAAAGTGGGGGATAAATGTAGTGTCATAAATTGTACACCCTTGCTAAGGTGGTACAATTTCACACTTAGGTTAGCACCCACATTAGTGTGTTTGAATCTTGCATTATTATTTCCCTTTAAGCATTTAATTAATTTAATTAAATCTGAAGTCCTATTTTATCACTTCATACATCATAAAATTGGGCCCTTTACCCTAAGTGTGCCCCTTTTTATTTTATTCCTCTAATAAATCATTTAATTATAAACCTTAATTATGTCCTATTTTGACCTATAAGGCATGATTTCGCATATCAAAACACCTTGAAATCAGTTGTATCTTTAGGATTCTCTCTAATATCATCATATCTAATGGCCCTAAAAATTTTGTGAAAAGTTGGTTGAACCGTGGCGGGAGTGCACACGGTCCTCGACTTTTTTACCAAAATTTCGGGACCATAATTCTATGATATTATAATACTTAAGCCCAAAAGATTGGTGGTAAATTAAATTCCTAGGTCATCCTAAAGGTGAAATTAAGTCCAAATTAAGATCTAGGGATTCATACATAAGAGCTCTCTTTCTTCATTTGAAGGGATCTTTCTAAGAATCTAAGAGAAGGTTTTTGGAGCATAAGGAGCCTTCTATGTAGTGAAAGAGAAGACTATTTGGATTCTTCAACAATATTCAACAATATTCAACAACATTTCATCAAGCATTCATCATCAATTAGGAGCCTTGAAGATATTGAAGAGTAATAGGAGATCTTGTGGCAATATCTCTCCCTTGGGGATTGGTATGATTTAATGTTATATTCATATCTTTGTATGAGATTCTTTACATCAATTTGCACATTTACATTCATGCTTTAGATCATTTATCATATTTGGTTTGAAGCATTGTTATTTACATTCACATTTACATTTAGGGTTTACTCTCATGGGTAGGGTAGCTCTAGTTTCTTTCATTTTAGGATCTTGCATGCACATGAGGTTCTAGCACACACATTTTTAGTACATTATCGACTATTTGTGGAGGTGGAAATAACCAACAAATGGTTTTGACTAAGGTAAAACCCTATATAGCCACCCAAAACTTCCCTTTTCAGTTGCAGGTGTAGAAACAGGTACTCGAAGGCACCTTCAGCTTAGCAAAAGGCACTGGAATCACCCAGAATCATCAAATCTGCCCTAATTTTCTTGGGACAGGGGTGTGGTACCCTGGTCCTACAAAGGATAGTGGCATGACACCATGGTCTCTCTACTTTTCAGTGATTTTTAGCAAGTTGCAGCTTCAGGATCTCAGATTTGTAGTGTCTCAGTTGCAGCTTCCTATCTACATAAACAAGATACTGGTGTGGCACCCTAGTCTAGGTCAGTTTGGTTCAATCTGTAGCATCAAGTAAACATCCATAATCCTCCCCCTTTCATGCTTTTAGTATCTCAGTTTTAGATCTACAAGTTTGTTCAATTTCAAATTCATGTGTGCTTCATTTTGTATCTCCTAGTCTAGGTGATCATTCAAACCCTAGTTATTCTCGTCATTTGCAACAAGAGGAATATAAACCCTAAGAGGTAATCCTTGGTGCTCTCTTTCTCACAAGAAGTATACAAAGTGATCTATCTCCCTAGGCTCTTTTGTATTCCCAATGTGTTGGCAAAAGTGGTATTAGGTGCTAGTCATCAGGTCTCGCTTTTCTCGCCCCCACAACAACATCAATAAAACCAATTTTTTATTTTAGTGAAATCAAATAATATTTAAAATATAATGTGCATACTTAATGATATATATCAAAAAAATGATGACCCTTGTTCATTAAAATATGACTATGTTACTAACGTTTTAGATGTTTTCATACATATATCAGACTTCTATTATAGTCCCACTATTAATGTGGTGAGAGGAAATATATAGTTGTGACTTTACATTCGCCGAAGTCATTACTAGATGGCATGGAAACATTCATTAAAAAAGATATATAATTAAAACAAAACTATACACTATTAATATAATATATCCAATTCATGTATAGCTCAAATGTACATCCATTAATGTTCTAGAATTCATTTATAGATTAGTGGACGCATATATTGGCTTCATGACTAGCCATTACATGAAAAATTGAATGTATATTTATAACTATCATTTTGGTATCCAAATTGTAGATAGTAGGCTTAGAATGATAAAAAACTAGATGATGTGAGAAAACCCATCATCACCAACTCACAATCATTTTAGTATTATGATTATTTTGAAAACCAAATGATAAATACTATGAAGTGAGTTAAAATATGACAGGAAGCAATGAGGAACCTCATCCAAACATACAAATTTCTTTTACATTAATGATGCCTTTGAATTTGGAGCAATATGGTATGGTTGTGCTGCAAAATTTGTTACAAATATTATGCTAAGAGATGAATTAAAAACCATCAAGATTAAAAACCTTAGCTAAGATATTAAATACAATATGAGGTAGAAATACCTTTTAATATCCTCAAATTTATGTCCTTTTGATTAAATAATGATCCCTAAAAATGCTAAGAACAAGCTAATTTAGAGTTTCAACAAATCATTTATGAATTTTTTAATTAATTTTGTCATTATTATTGTAACTAACATATGAAAATACAAACATTTTGATGAATAATGGATTCTAGGTGGAGAAACACTTTTATAGTGTCCGCTATATCTAATTTAGTCATAAATTATATTTGGTATGTATGGGGGATCGGTGAGTTTGGAGAGTAAATTGTGTGGGTGTTTCAAACTTCAATGGTCAAAGATAAATTATACAATTAAGGTGTGTGAAATGGGCGAACTCTAATAAAAAAACCCAAAAAGGTGAGAGAATTTTGGAATTTCATAGGTTGGGAGTTAGACACACATTATGAAAAGTAGTTGAGGAGAGAGAAAGTTAAAATTCAAAATCAAAAAGAGTACTCAATAAAAAGGTTTAAGAGTTAGGAGTTTCAAGTTGGTGAAGAGCATGATGTGAAGCGGTGTTTAGAATTTTGATAAAATCTAAAAAAATTTAAACATGTTGGATTAGGATCATAGGAAACAAGTACCCAAGTATAGAAAATCCTACAACTCCAACTATAATGAACAACTTCAAGAAAAATAAAGTCAATAGTAAAAAATTAGGGGATGTGAAAGGATTCAAAAGATAGGAAAAATTTTAATATGAAGGAAATTAGAGGTTGGGCATGAGAAAGATTAAATGCCAAGAAGGGGAATTTTGATTAATTGATAAGTATAGAGATAAATTATGATGATGGGTGAATGATGGATAAACCTACAAGTTTAAAATTCCAACAACTTGCATAGACATAGGATTTGATTAGAAAATACCTTAAAATTATAACTTTTTGGACTTCTTGCAATTATTAGCACTTGGAGAATGACACACAACAATACATAGAAAAAAATTGTCTCGCATGGGAAATTAACTAAGACTATATCATGGTGGTTATAGTTGATTATTTTAAAATAGTTGAGACACACAAAAGGCAAGGGAAAATAAAAATGGAATTACAAATTGAAGTCCCAACAAGGGTAACAAAAAGAATGATTCTATAGCATAACACTTAAGAGTTATTAGATATAGTTAAAATAGAAGTGATGCTCATATATCTATTCAAGTCATGTGATAATAAATGATCTCAAATGTGTATCAAGGTCACTCATAATCAAATATTAAGAAACAAGGCGCTAGAAAGAACATAACTAATGGATTTACAACAATATAAAAAATCTATAGTGTATATTGAGCATCTTTGATTTCATCATTGCCTCACCTAATGGTCCTTAATTCTATTATATTCTCTTGTTAATTCCTATTATCAACTAGTAGATCTAGGGTAGAGGATGGATATTTGATAAGAAAATGGTGAACGCCAATTCAATATGCATATGAATGGGTGCAAAAAGTATTATTGTATTCTTGAGAATGGATGGATGTTGGTTATGTGTGAAAAATATGAGAGATGGAAGACATAATAAGCTAGGAAACAGACATAGAATAGGAAGTATAATGAGGTGCATGGATGGAAATGGATTGAGGTGTTAAGAAAGAAATAGATATTGTATAAGAAAGGATGGAAGATGTAGGAATATACTGAAAAAAAGGTGTTAAGATTAGTTGGTTAGTGGTGGATGAGATAGCCATGAAGGTAATATAGAAGAAGGTTGGAAATTGGAGAAAGGATAAACAATGAATATTATGTACTAGTGTAAGTATGAGAACACTGGGTAATATGTGAATACTGAGAATCACAGGTTTAAAAAGGCGAGGATTTTGTAGATTTTGTGAATTAGGGATTTTTAGTTTTGTTAAGCTTGGAAAGGTTTGAATCCCTCAATTTTAATCATCTAGCTATTACAGTAAGTCTTTTTTTTTTTTTTGCAAAGAGTGGCCACAACAGGTTCCAATTGCATGTTTAAAGACACAAAGTTTTTTATATTTTTTTCCCAGTTGTGAATGGAGGTCCCTTTTTTTTTAAGAGTAATAAAGGGTTATTGGTTTTTTAGATTTTTTCTAGGTCATGTTAATATTCTCTAAACTATTTCAAATAATATATATTTGTCATGGACTAATTAAGAAATTATTATAGGTCTAGTACTAGGTTAGATTTTTAAAACCTATAAAAATAAATTTAATTAAATAATTTAAAAAGGTTGGACTTAAAAGACAAAAGGTCAATTAAGAATAATATTTTTAAAATATCTAAGAATTATATTTTATTTCATGATTACTTTTTTTCTTTTAGTACATTTCCATTCTATATTATAATTAAAATTGTTTCCTACTGAGGTTAAGAAATTAAATTAACCTCAATTATTTTATTTCTATATTTCACTCTTTATTTTTTAAGGAAAGCAATTTATTTATCACTTTAATTGATACAAATTGCAATAGTAGGAAATAGGGAAATCTGCAAAGAATGTAATGAGCAACCATGAACTCAAATTCTAAGAAAAATTCCTATGAACCAATAAAGCAAAAGAGATGAAATTGGAAAATGTAATCATGAAAGAGAAAAGTGTTAGTTCAGTGGGGAGAAGATTTTAGAAAGTGGAAGAGTTAAGTAGAAATAGATGGAAGAGTTTGAGTGGTGAGAGAATCTAGAAATGGAATAGTTACAAGGTTAAAATCAGTAATTTAAATTTATTAATTTCATCTACATTTAGGATAATTAAATAAATTTCAAATTTTTTTAATTGTGAGAATTGAATTAAGGGATTATTAGAATAGTTAAATAATAGTAGAGGAATAATTAGTTAGGATAATTAAACAATAAGGATTATTTAATTAAAAGTGGGATCAAATAATCTAGATAATTATTTAGCTATAGAAGTATAAATAGGTTGAGTCATTAATGAATTGAGGTTAATTAATTAAAGAGAGATTAACAATTATTTAATTATATTGAATTAGAAAAAGAATATTAGTGCTAATAAAACTCTTTAATTAGCTTAGATGAAAAGTTAGTGAAAAATGTCATTGGAAACCTAGGACAGTTTTGAGTGTCCACACAAACATTAACATAGACTAATATTCATTTCAAAATGGTATAGATAATTTTCAGCTCTTTAGTTTGTAAAAGTTTAATAACATGTTATTAGTTATGGATAGATATTTATTTTGATAAAGAGGGATGAGTTATTGAGTTTAGTTATAATATGGATTTATTTATTTTCAAATTCTTAGGTGCATTTTTCTAGAAATATTATCATTTATTTTTATTGAGATCAACATGTAATAATTTTAGTATTGAAATTTTTTGAATGATTTTTGCATGTGGTTGGAAGGAATCTCTTGGTTTAAAGGTGAAGGTGTAGGGTACTCTCCTATTGCAAGAACGCACACATGAAGATTGTTCCAAATTAGTGTTAGTATCATGTGGGGACTTGCGTGTGGATGGTCACATCCTTACCCCTAACATCCATGATGTGGTATACCCCCAACTGATGGTGGTTCCTTTCCCTTGATCTTTCTTCATTCTTCTCTAGAGAAAAAAGGTGTGGAAAATCAAAAGGTTGTCATTCCCAAGGGTAAGGTAAGTGGTTCCTTTCACTCTTTGAATATGTTTTATGTCAAGAAATTTTATGGGCTTTAGAAGCATATTTTCAATAGTGAGCAACATGCCACTACTAATATAGACTTTGCAAAGTGTTCTAAGACTAGAACATGTTTAGATATTAAAGACCCTTCCCTGGATAGGAATTTTGCCAACATGGAGAACTTCTTTGTTGGTAAAGTACTTTGAAGATTCCCTAATATTGTTTTTGTGAGAAAATGGGTTGCTTCTAAGTGTGTTAATAAAGGAAGTAAGACCATTTTTGTGCTACCTAAAGGGTTTTATACTTCACATTAACTATGTTGAATGGTCCTTGATTCTTTAGTAAGAAGTACCTCCTTTTGTGCAAGTGGTGTTTGGGCTTTGATCCTTCAATTCATTTGGCTGACACCATCCAAACTTAGGTTCATCTATTGGGGCTGCCATTGAAGTTCTAAGATAAAGAAATTATTGTTGGGATTACTAACTCCATCTATTTTCTCTCTCTTGGATATGTCACCAAGAATGGAGCTAGGTAGGTCTTTGCTTGCTCTTGTGTGTGTGTTGCACCTGAAACAAAGTTACCATAGTGGATTGTATTGAAATATCAAATGGGTAATTGGAACCAACCTTTGGAATTTGAGAACTTGACTCACTTTTTCCAACTTTGCTTGACTATAGGGCACTTATGTAATGCATGTCTAAGAGGTGGTCATTAGAAGACTATTCCACTTCCCCATTATAAAGGGAAGGACCTTATGGCTTCAATTATAGCTCTTGAGGCTAGTGGCTCTATTTATACTTTTGAGAATTCAGTTTGTTTTTCAATTGTTTGAAATTTTTTAGAGGAGAAGTACTCCCCTCTGGATCCTCCAAATAGTGTGATTACATTGATTATTTCAACCTTGGTGAAAGATTTTTTGGTCGCATTTTTTGGATATCTATAGAAAAGCCCTTATTAGTATAGGAGATCAAGGATTGGTTGGATTGGTAAATTGATAGAGTGATAATTCTATTGGGAATGTCTACATCTAGTTGTTTGAGGAGGGGGAGTAGAGGTGCATTAGAATATGTGTGGATGATATATTTAGGTGAATCATTCCACATGAGCTCACATTGGGGCTGGTTCATGAATTATGAAGAATATGATGGACGGAAGGTGTATCTCAATGATTATTATCATCTAAAGATTATTGATTGTGGAAGAGTAAATATTAGATTCATTGATGGTAGAGTGAATGGGGTCGATGGTGTCCTACATATCTTAGGTTTGGCATGGAACCTACTTTTTGGAACTAAATGAAGTGATGTGGGTGTGCACATTATTTTCTCACAAGGTTCATGCAAGATGACTAGAGGGGATATGGTGCTTTCTAGGGATGTTTGAATTGGCATCTTGTATAAGTTGGATATATGCAATGTACAGTGTACTAGGTTTTCTAAGGAGTCAAAGTAGAGGACTCTAGATTCTTCATCCACACTATCAGTTGAGATGTGAAGAGACATATTACTTCTACATCTAAGGGTCATACTTTATAGGTACCTAAGGGTGCCAATGCTTTTGACATGAAACTTCTAGTGAAGAAGAAATTATTATGGTACCAAAAAATTGGTCAAATTTGTAATAAGGGTCTCAAAACCCTAAAAAATAAATGCCTCATAAAGGGGCTTGATTATTATAATATTGAGTTTTATTTTTGCAAACATTGCATTTATGGAAAGAAAAAATATGTCTAGTTTTACTTTATTTATTAAAAAATTTCTAGGTTTTTGGATTGATACATTTTGATATTTTTGGTCTTGTTAATGTCCACACAATTTCCAAATCTATGTATTTTGTATTATTGATTGATAAATATAGTAGATGGACATTTATTTTCTTAGAAGAAAATTTGAAGTCTATAGTCAGTTAAAGGAGACTCTCATTGAGAATTAGACTTATAGAAAGATTAAGTGTTTGAGGATTGACAATGGTGGTGAGTTTTATTTGGTATATTTTGACAAGTTTTATGAGGACCATGGGACTAAGAGGCATAAGAAAAATCCATACACCCATCAACAAAATCAAGTCATAGATAGGATGAACAAGACATTGATAGAGATGGTTAGGAGTATGCTTAGTGGTGTTGGCCTTAATTTTTTTTGGGCCAAAGCTATAGCCATTTTATGTTATTTAGTAAATAGTTCTCCTATATTAACACTTGCTGATAAATACACTCCAATGAATAAAGTTATTATTATTTATGAATGGTGGTATTTGATTCACAGATCAAAGATTAATTCTGAAAAGACCCCGCATGCTTTCTGGGTTTTTCTTGTTGCTTTTACCCTTGGGGTTTCTAAATTCTGTAGATCATATCTCATCTTGGGTTTAGATCTGTTGTGTTTCTAGATATCAAGGAGGTTTTGATTAGTGTTGTTGGAGGTGTGATGGGAGGAAAGAGGAAGAGAATGGATCCCCTATCCTATGATGAATGGAAGCAAAAGCCTAAGGTGTGGGAGATTTTGGATGCTGGTAATATGACTGGATACATGGAGCATCTACAAGGTTGGAACCCCTCCATTACTAGAATCTTTAAAAAACATTGGAAGGATGACAAGATTAATATTTACGGATGGAAGGTGAATATCGACGAGGGTGTTATTGCTAATATTACTGGTCTCGCCCTTGATGGTAGGAAGTTTTACAGAGACTAAAAAACTCACAGACTTTGCCATCAAAAGATTTCTGAAAGAGGAGGTTGAAAAGGCCAAATTGGTAAAGGGCAGTAAGACCTACTACTCTCCCAAGGTGATAAAGAGGGTCTGGAGGTGGGTTTTATTTTCTATTATGCAGTACATTACTCTAGATGGGAGGTCTGGAGGTGGGCTTTATTTTCTATTATGATGGCTTTTTGTTTGTTTGCTAGTTTTTTTATCCTTTTTTTTAATGTTTTATTTATGTGGGTCTATACGGTTCAATATTTTTATATAATGTTGTAAAGGATCTCGAGGTCCCTTCAAAACTTGTTTTTCACTTAATGAAAAAGACTTGTTGATAAAACATCTATGGGGGTGTTGTCAGGAAATAATCCTTCAATGAAACATCTTATAGTATTTGGGTGTGAAGCTTAATATGCTCATGTTTTGAGTGAAAAGAGTTCTAAGTTAGAGAACAAAGTAGTGAAATGCATCTTTATCAATTATGGTGTTGGTGTAAAGGCTACAAGCTTTGGGATCTAGTGTTAGATTTTAATTAATTTATCTATCATAAATATTTTATTTTTAGAGAGATGAAACCTTCCATTATTTACCTATAGCCAAAGTAGAGCAGAAGTAAAACAAGGAAGCAATTTAGTTTCCTTCAACCCCTAAGATAGAAGAACTATGATCTCATAACTGATTTTATGATGAAGAGAGATCTAGTAGCTCTGAAATTTCAAAATAATATGAAGAACCTCAACCTCAACCTTTGAGGAGGTCTATAAGAATTAGGTGACAACCAAATAGGTTTGGTTATTCAATTTTAGATTCTAGTTATATTTTCTTCAATTACTAACAATGATGATCCTAGGATTGTGAGAGAGGCTATGGGTATGAGTGATGAAAGTTCCTGGATGAAATCCATGGATAAAGAGATGACATATTTGAAGAATAATACTACATGTGATTTGTTATTCTTGCTCGAATGATGCAAGCCTATGTTATGAAAATGTGTGTTCAAGAAAATGTGTTGTCTTGATGGTAGTGTTGAGAAATATAAATCATGATTGATCAAGAAGGGGTATTCATAGGTTGAGGGAATGGAGTATGGTGTAATTTTGTCTCCCATTACAAAGATGACATTCATTTGATTCTTGTTATCACTTGCTACAACTGATTCTTGTTATCACTTGCTACATCTTTCAAGAAAAATAGAGGATTCAAGATATGATTGAATGTCTTAATTCACATGTGATTCAACATGGTATGGTGCCTCTTGTTTTTGATGAACTAAAATTGCTAAAAGTAGAGCTTGAAGAAGTTTTGTCTAGAGAAGAAATCTATTGGAGACAAAAATCGAGGGAGATCTGGCTTTCAGATGGTGATAGAAATACAAAAAAAATTCACTCTTCAACAAAAATTAAGAGAAGTAAAAATAGGATAGCTTGTATTGAGTGTCCAAATGGCAGCCTTTTAACAGAACAAGAGGATATTGCTTCAGAGGCAGTTAGGTTTTTTAAGTCACTGTTGTCTTCGGAGCATGGAGATCTTCATAATAACATTTCTTCTAATATTCCTTCTTTGGTATCTTCGGAAGATAATAAAATGTTGATGTCTTCTTTTTCTTTGGATGAAGTTAAGAATGTTGTTTTTGCAGTGAACCCTGATAAGGCTCTAGGACCAGATGGCTTTACTCCTTTATTTTTTCAGAAATGTTGGGATTTTGTGGGAAATGATGTTTTATTGGCCCTTGAGGAAACTAGAAGGAATAGGTCTATTTTGAAAGAGCTTAATAATACAATGATTGTAATTATTCCTAAAAAAGAGGTTACCAAGACATTTGCTGATTTTTCGCCCTATTGCTTTATGTAATACTTTGTACAAGATTTTTACCAAGGCTATTTCTTTAAGGTTGGCTAAAATTTTACCTAAGATCATTTCTTTAGAACAAGGTGGTTTTGTTCTAGGAAGGGAGACAATGGAGGGAGCTTTAGTGGCACATGAGGTTCTGCATTCTATTTCTACTCAGAGAATCTCAGCCATGAGCCTCAAATTAGATATGATGAAAGCATATGATAGAGTAGAATGGGGGGCATTGTGTGTTGTTCTACTTAAATTGGGCTTTTCCAAGGCATGGGTCAAATGGATTCGTGCTTGTATTTCTTCTGCAAGGTTCTCAGTTCCAATTAATGGCTCCCCTTATGGTTTTTTCTCCTCTTCTAGGGGTTTGAGGCAGGGGGATCCCCTGTCTCCTTTCTTGTTCATTCTTCTAGCTGAAATGTTCAGTTGGGCTATAAGAGCCGCTAAGCTGGGAGGGCTTTGGAAGGGAATTAGGATTCATAATGTTCCACAAATCATTTCGCATTGCTTGTTTGCAGATGATACCTTGTTATTTAGTCAGACATCTTTGGGTGAGGCAAGAGTGATAAAGGGGATAATATAAAATTATGCATCCTTTTTTGGTAAGAGAATCAATGTTGATAAGTCAAAGATTTTTTTCCTTCATGCTTCACAATTGGTTCAGGATAGATTGAAGATTTTTTGGGGATTTGCATTTGGAAATCTTCCTTGTTCTTATCTTGGTATACCTTTGTTCATTAAGCAGGATAGAGTTGAGTTTTGGGATAAGATCATTTCAGTTATCTCTAGAAGGATCCTATCATGGAATCATAGATGGTTATCTTTGGCTTGTAAGATTTTTCTTATTAAGTCTATCCTAAACGATGTTCCTATTTATCTCATGTATGCTTTGCACTCTCTGAAAGCCGCTCTTGTTAGTTTGCAAGATACTCTTAGGTCCTTCCTTTGGAGTAATAATAAAGATGGTAAGAAGAAACTCCCTTTGGTAGCATGGGATAAAGTTTGTTTGCCTAAAAACCTTGGGGGCACAGGCATTAGGAGTCTGGAAAGTTAGAATTTAGCCTTAGGTGCTAAGTTGGTTTGGAAATTGTATGAGAGACCATTCTCCTTTTGGGCACAAATTATGTTTGCTAAATATTTAAATAACAGGCCAAGAGAATATGTTTTTCAAGTTTCTAATTTACCGTCTGGTTCAGCTATTTGGAATTTTCTAAGTAAATGTAGATCACTGATTTTACCTCATCTCTCATGGATTGTTCATAATGGTAGAAACATCAGGTTTTGGGAGGAAGTTTAGAATGGACATCCCCCTCTGGTGAACTTGAGGGATTGGTCTCCTTTAATTTCCACTCTTCCTTCCCTTTGGGTGTCTTTGTGGCTGATTATTTTGAAATTGAGTATAGTGGGAATCTTAAGGTGGCAAAATGGAAATCAATTGAGTTTCTAGATATTGATCAAAATGTGAAATTGGAATATGAAAAGATGTTGGTGGAGAGAGTAATAATTCTTTCTGATGCTGACGATGAGCTTATCTGGACAAGGAATATCTCTGGTAAGTACGCAGTTAAGGATTGCTATAATTCTCTCTTGGTTGCTAAAGATTTATCTACTTGGCCATACAAGCTATTTTGGCATATGGCTTGCCTCCCAAAGGTTGGTGCTTTTGCTTGGTTAGTAGTGCAGGACAGAGTCCTTACAGGAATGAGGTTGGACAGGTTGGGTATTACTACAATATTTTCTTGTGTCTTTTGTAATAAAAATTTAGAATCCTCTGCACACTTGTTTCTTCACTGTGATTTTGCCTATGCTTGCTGGCAGTGGTTGTTTGAAAAGCTTAATCTTTCCTTTGTTATTGGTAAGGATTTCCTTTCCCACTTTAGAGCCTAGCCTCTCTTGTTAGCCTCATCTTTCTATGCATGTCTTTGGATTATTTCTCCATCTATTGTGATTTGGAATATTTGGCTAGAGCATAATAATAGGAATTTTAAACAAACAAGTTCTTCCTTGGCTAAGGTTTTATTGAGGATTGAATCTTCCATCTCTGAAGTTGCTTTGTCTTTTATCTATAAGAATTTGGAAACCCTTACCTCTTTTTCTCATTGGGATGGTAGGGTAACTCGAGTTTGGAGAATGTTATCAATCTTACCTTCTCATGGATCTATTTTAAATAAGACTAATTCTATAAGTAAGAGAAATTTTGCTTGCTAGGAACCTCCTCCACAACGACACTTTAAATTGAATTTTGATGGTGCTTCTCATGGGAACCCTGGCTTGGCAGGGGTAGGTATGGTAATTTATGATCATAAGGTAAGATTTATTTAGGCTCATTGTCATGCGATTGGTTTCAAGTCTAACAATTGTGCATAATTCTTTGCTTTGTCTTTTGGTTTGGATATGGCTATATCTTTGGGAATTAAGGACTTGATAATTGAGGGTGATTCTATGGTTATTATTCAAAGTGTCATGAAAAAAAAGTTGAATTGTTGGCAATTACAATATATACTTGATCATATTTTACAAAAATTAGACTTTTTTTATTCCTTCTTGATTTCCCACTGTTATATGGAAGTGAATAAGATTGCAAATTTCTTAGCTAATTCAGCCATTAATAGTGATGCTAATATGTGGGAGGTAAGTTTGGATGAGATCCCTTCCTCGGTTTTGGAATTCTTGAAGTAAAGAAGGGCATAGTTGTTGTCTTCATCAACCTCCTTATTTGGTGTGACTTTTCTTTGGTGTGGGTTCTGCTATGCTTGATCACAATGTTTATTTTGACAGGGTGTCTGATTATGGTTTCATTTCTGCTATGTGGTCTCATTCTAACTAGCGGCTGGAGAATTGTGTGTCATAGACAGGGGTGGTTCAGACTGGTGTCTTTTGGCAGCAATGGATATGCATCCTTTAGTGATCATACTTTAATCTCCCTTCTATGGCGGCTTGCTTTATATATAATGTAGCTTATGTAATTGGGATGGGTTTTTTGATGTACTATGCCAATGGGCTTTTGGTACTGGGTAGAATAGACTTGTGTTACTTAAGCAATACTAAAGGGTTTTCTTACTGGTTCTTTCCCTTCAGTGCTTTTTGAACCAGACACTATAAAAAAACTTTTAAAATTTTATATAGTTCAGTGTTTCTATCCACTTTTATCAAAAAAAAAAATTATTTATTTATTGAAGCTAAATTAATGTATACTTATTTATACACATCTTATTAATTCCTAGGAGTATTTATTCTTTACAATTCTATTTGTAGTGTCCCTCCTTGACATATTTTTACTTTGATGTATTTATAGACATTCATTTACTTGCTGAGATACATTGATGATACTTTGGGTAAATGTTATGGTTTTATGTTTTGATGATACTGGTAGACAACAGTTATTACATCTTGACAAATGATACATTATTCTTGTATGGATGATGATGTACTTTGGAATATGTTGGGATTTATGAATGGTTATTTACCCATATTTAGTAGTTTATGTTTGCTCATGGTGTTATCATGATATGTAATGACTTATTAGGAATTATTTGTTGGAGCCTTCTTGGGAGTTTAAATGTAATTTATTTATTTATTTGTTTACTTATTTATTTATTTATTTATTTAAAGCTTTTATATTTAATTGGGATTTTAATTGATTATTTTATTGAATCTTTTTATTTAATTGTTAATTATTTTTTTACTTTTTTATTCTATTTTTCTTTATAGATTTATTGGGTGTTATATTTAGTAATTAATATTTTTTATTTATTTTCTCTTGTTTTCAAAGGTGGAACTAGAGTAAGCCTTATGCTTTGCATTGAATCTTTATTTAGTTTTTTGCATGCAAAATTTATGTAATTATTATTATTGTTATTACTAAGAATTTTTCATTGTACTCTATTTAGAGCTTTTTGAAATTTTTTGGAAGAGAGTTTTGCATTATTATTGTATTGGCTAGATTTTGGAGAAGTTTTGCAGTGTGTTGCTTTGGAGAATTTTCGGTGAATTTGGGAAAAGAATTGCTTTTGGGTTTTCAAAGAGATTTTTCTGGACAGTTGTTCATTGTGATTTTCATATTGGAAGATTTCTTGGTTCATGTAGATTTTCTTGGTGTATCTGGATTGTGGTTGGGTCTTCAATTTCTTCTCTCACTTTTTAGACCTTTCTTTGATATTCTAGGTTGGAGATTTTCTAATACCTTTGAATTTGATTTTAATTTTATTTTCGAGAAAGGAAAAGATTGTATTCTCCGTGTTTGGATATTATTTCTTGGAACTTTTAGAGAATTTGAAAAAAAATCCTATAATTATGAATTATGTTTATTATGTATGGGTATTTTAAAGAATTATGGATGCAATTTATTTGTGTATAGAATTTTGGTGTATCAAAATAGTCCCTTTGAAAATCTATTTCTTGATATTCTATATTTAGTCTATGAGAATAGTGGTTGAATTTGTAGAGTGTTTATCTCTGTATATTTATTCTAAGAATCATGCCCTTTAGTATGAAGTTTGGATTTCTCTATGCTTAGAATGGTCGGGCATTGTTTTCCATAGTTTTGATCTTTGTTTTGTGAAATTCTTGTTGTGAAATCATTTCTCTTTCTTTGAGTTCTCTTGTTTTGACTTCTGGAGCTTAAATACTTTCCTTTGGATTGGTTTTGCATTTCAAATTTTGTTTAAGGTTCTTCCTTGGTTTGAATAATCTCTATTTTTCTTTTGAAATCATAAATTTACTAATTTTTCCTATGCCCTAAAAGACTCCATGGATGCATTAAAAGAATCCACGGATGTGTTAAAACATGCATCGTATGTGCTAAAATGACATTTTTGATATTTTTGGAACTTATGGGTTGTTTTTGCTAGTTCGAGTCAGACCAGAGACTTGTTTTGGACTGTATATTTTTGTGATGGTTTTTCAAGAATTGATTTATTGCTAATTTGAATGAAGTTGGAGAGATAATTGATATTTTTTATGATGTTCTCTTTTGGAAATTATATTGAGCTTGGAAAATCAAATTACTATAATGCTTCAGTTTTGTAATATGGGAATCAAAGGATTATGCATTACAAATGGTTATTGATTTCTGTTATATCCCTATATCATAGGAACATTCTAGGGGAAGTGGCTTCCAATAAGTGTCGGGGTAATTGCCAAGAGAGCTCCTTGTAAAGATTTTTGGAGGACTGCTAGGATACCTCATGAGAGTTATTTGTAAAAGTGATAACCCTACTAATTTATTTAGGGTTTGGGTAGTTTTCAGATTAATAAGATAATAATATTTGTTGTAGTTCCCCACTTATGACCAAGAGTTCTAGTATAGGCTTTGGATGAGGTTGGGAAGGCCTTGATGGCATGACTATACTCCCTTGTCTTCATGAGACGTTGATTTGGTTCCACATGAGTGTCACCTACCTAGAGGTTCCACATAAGGATGTTTGGAGGTCTAGACTACCGAGAGATTCCCAGTAATGATTCTTGGAGTTCTAATTGTCAACATGTGATGAAACTTCTACTTACATGTGTCCTTGGTCTGAGCCTTGTTTCATGGAAGTCATTAACATTTGTATTTATCTAGATTTGAGCCTATGTCTTGTTGTAGCATCCTAGAATTGTGACCCTCATAATTTTGACCACATGTTAGGCCCTCACTTATGTGACTACATCTCTCTACTCGATTGAGACCCCTCTTTGCACCTTCATCCTGATTCTTCTCCCATCTCATCCCTGATGACACCGCGAGACCCTGTCAATGCCCCAAGATAGGGTAGGAAAAGCCCCTATCCCCCTTGCACAGGGGCATGGCACCCCTATCCTCCCTCTTAGGGTGGCCCTAAGATGGGTCCATCTGACCCTTGAACCTAGTTTGTTCCTCGGGGAATTAAATCCTCCAATGTCGGCCTTCAATAAGATGAAAATAATTCTCCCAAGCTAGTATAAAAGGGGATGTAGCTCTCTCATTTGTATAACAAGGAATAAGAAAAAATATATGAGCATAAGGAGAATAAGAGAAATTCAAACAGAAGATCTTCATTATCATCATTAAGCATTCAAGTTCTCCTCTTCATGTGTCTTCTTCATTCATCCATTGGAACAACATTATAACATTCATTTACAAGTATGTGTGTGTTAGGGTTTTGTTATGTTAAATTCCATTTCATACAATATTTATGATTACATTCAAGAACCAAAGAAACAATCATCAATCAATTACAGATCTACAAGGTATACATTTCAATTATTTACATTTAAGCATTTGCAATTACTTTCTTTCAAGGTTGATTACTCAACCGAGGTTTGACTGAGACAAACCCCTATCCACAACCCTTTTCCCCTTCTTTTTTGTGTGTAGGTTGCAGGTGCACAACTCTAATTGTAAGTTTGAACTTCATTTGCAAAGATGAAAAAACCCTTTACGATGTGCCGATTTTTCGGAAGACCAAGTTCACTTTCAACTTTGTCTTGATGAATTTTCTCCAAATTTGCAGGGTAGATCTGCATCAGTCTAAATATCTCAAATCCGAAGTTACAACATGATCCTAAACCAGTAGCTCCCTATTTAATCCATTTTTGTCTCCTTTTCTACATAGTCAACATATCTATTTATAAAAGAGGGTAAATCACATTCCAACAACTCACAATCCACTTGGTATTCACATCCTTATTTCCCTTGGGTTTGGATCTAGTGGATCAAGCCCGTCTTTTGAATGTAAAGTATCTCCCAAGTGAAAATCCTCTTACTGGTTCCTTTCTCTCTCCTAGGTGGGGAACCACTAGGATCCAATTTTCCACTTTACATTTTGGTGAGCCCGATGTCTTACATAATAATTTTAATTTTTTCTTATTAGATCAGAATAATTGCAATTTGAATTTCAAAATTTCATTTCCAATTTTGATCTTTTTGCAAATTTCAGAGGTTAATTACATAAAAACCCTAATTTTACATTATGAGAAAATTGAGCTTGTAAAGCTTAGCATTTTAGTTGCTTGTTTTAGATCTAGTTTCTATTTCAAAATTGCAATTCAAAACTATCTTTTCATTCTAAAAATTAAGTGGTTCAAAAGAAAAAACCCTAATTTTTAAGAATCCCTTAATTCGACCTTTGACTGCTAATTTGACCAATCTAGACATCTCCAAATCAACTATTCTTTTGGATTCCACAATAAAATTATAATTTCTATAATTTATGAAAATTTCGGAAAAATTTGGTCGGACCAAGTACACTTTGCACTTGGTCCCTAGCTTTTTTCTTGAAATTTTGGGAGATGTAATTGACTATATTTTTCTATTTAAATCCAGAAAATTGGTGCACTTTATCAATTTTTACACCCCTTAAGGTTGAAAACAAATTCAAATTTCAATACTTTCAACTTTTTAATTAATTTTCATAAAAATGTCCTAATTTTAGATCTTTTCAAGTTAATTAACATTTTAATTAAGAGGCTTTCAATGGAAATCAATGCACTATATTTATTTTCTATTTCAAACATGATTACACTATTGTTAACATATATTTATTACAATCATGTGTTTGATAATGGCTTCTTTCATTTCATGTTGTTTATTTTCATAATAACACTTGGTCATATTGTGTTACTAGGATTTCAAAGTCATTTCCTTTTCAAATTGATCTCAAATATTTCATATATCATTTTTCTTGCATTATGGTGATGTTTTTAAGAGAATGAATTTCATATGTTATTCACCTTAAGGCTTTTGCAGATCCCAATCTTAGAAATCCTAATCCTTGTACCTCTCCTAGGGTATCTTGTGTGAATGAGATGAGAGCTAATACTTTAACTAGTGATATTTTTGAAAAAGAGATAGCATTGGAAAAAAATATGGGCCCATCTTCTTCTTATACACATACCCTTGAGCAAGGGGGGAAAAATCAAAGTATCAACATTCTTTTATCTTTAGACCATTCTCATTCTCCTAGGACTTATCTCCAACATCAAAAAATATGTAGAGAGGATGATGTTATGGATTTTATTCATGATTTTTCCCCTCACATAGAACTAAGTAAATATGAACCTTTAGATGATGAAGATTTTCATCCCCAATCTCCAAAAAAGGATAAGCATGATGGGAGAAAGGAGAATGTCCCTTCAAGTGACATTCCTTCTTCATCTACAAAACCTTTTATTCCCCTTTACACATTAGATATCAAAGAAATTCATGATCTTGTTGCCCAAACTACCGATTTGCAACATTCTTATAGTCGTGGCTTTCATATAATAACAAAACAAGGTTTTTCAAGGACAAGGATTTGGGAAATTTGAGCAAGGAATTCATGTCCCTATAAAACCTCCTACGTAAGTTACTATAGAAGGCCTAGGAAAGGAGATTCCTCTCTCTATGGATGAACTCCTTAAGCTCCAAAAATTCAAACACTATCTCCAAAGGCAACAAATCAAAAGAGCCCACAAGAATGCTTCTTCTTCAAAATGTCATTTTTGATCATTTCATCTAACCCATGATCATAATGCTGATGATTGCCCTAATTTTTAAAATTTTATTCAAGATGGGATAGATAGTGGAAAAATTAGGATCGTGGATAATAATCCTTCTTTTAATAATAATTCTTCTCCTTCATGTCAAGAAAATGAGCTAAAACACATTTATCATCTTGATAGACTAGCTACAAGAATCTATTGGAGATTGAAATATGATAAGAACATTTCCTTTCCTCCTAAAAACCAAAACAAAAATATTCAGCAAATGAAAGGACAGGAATATTGCATTTTTCTTGATTCATATTCACATTCTCTTGGAAAATGTCATGCATTTAAGACATTTGTTCAAAAGCAATATGAATGTGCACAAATTTCTCTTACAAAAAATCTAGTTGTCTTCCTTGAACTAAACATAGTGCCTTAGCACTTCTTTTTCTTTTCATGTTGCTCTTCACCTTATGACATAACTAGCCAACTTAACTGGGGTCTATCTATTATTTGTGGTGGTATTGTCTCAATTTTCAATACTTTGGGTTAGCAACATGAAGTTCACTTCCCTTCTTTTTTCAATGGATCTATCTATATCTTTATGCATTGTTCATTATTAGATCTCCTTTCCTACATAGAGTTATTCTTATGTGAGCATATAATTCTTCTTTGGTTTTTCTCTTTCCTTGAAGAGGAGCATCTTTCATGAGTAATACACTTCTTCTTCTTTTCTTAATTATTGAAAAACTTACCACTTCTATAGTTTCAATTATTTACAAGTATGATATGCCCCCTAGCATGGAATGATCTCTTGTGAAGAACATGCCCCTTCCTTGAGAGGATTCGTTCCATTAGGAAGGCATATCACTTGAAAATAATCAGCATTAGAAGATGCATAATGCACTTGCTTGTTCTTCTTACTTGGGGGGAAAGGATTTTGCTCCTTTCTCTTTCTTTTTATCTCATTTATCATTATTTCATTTAGGAGATGTAATTTTATATGTGATTATCATTTCTTACAATGTTATGTTCTTATCACTAATCCCTCTTGGGGAATATGTCATGTTCTTTCTCTCTTCTCTTAGAAGATTACCACCTCTTGAGATGTGTATTTTACATCTACTAATGTCTTTTCTTCCATGTGTTCATGTAAGTTCATTGTGAATTTGCTTGTGTTTAATCTCTCTCTAGAATATTGTGTAAGCTCTTCTCATTGACCCTACACTTGGGGGGCAATTATCTTTCTCTCTATCTCTTTCTCTAAGGATACACTCTTTCCTATTTTGTGGATGGTTTGAGTTCTATTACTTGACATCATTCCTTGTGTGAAATTGTTGTTGTTTGCTCAAGGTTTCTATCTTATACAAGATGTGTAAGCCATTGACTATAATCTCTTTCACACTTGGTAATGTACACTTATAATAAATTCACCTATCCCCATTGGGATAAAAGTGAGTTATCCTTCATCGAGAATCTCTTTCACCTAGAAATAGGAGGAAGTATTGAATTATTGTTCTCTTTTGTGCTTCATTATAGAAGATATTATACTTGTCTAAGACAACTCCTCTTGGAGGTAGATGTCTTTTGAGAAAAGATATCTTCTCCTCCAAGGATCTCCTTTACACTTATAGAAAGATATCTCTTTTCAACTATCTTATCCTTTCTTGAAGAGTATTCTCTCTCTTACTTGAATTTATGACATTGTTGCATAATGG
Source organism: Cryptomeria japonica (assembly GCF_030272615.1). Lineage (NCBI taxonomy): Eukaryota > Viridiplantae > Streptophyta > Pinopsida > Cupressales > Cupressaceae > Cryptomeria > Cryptomeria japonica. The sequence goes on along the minus strand of NC_081414.1, from coordinate 655,776,625 downwards.
ATATCTTCTTTGTGTTGAAGGTAGGTATCCTTGTTCTACTTTCCTTAAGATATCAACAGTAAACTATGTTGACATCTTAAGGTGGGGGCAACCACACTAATCCTTTTGTATTATATCTCTCTCACACATTGTATCTCTTATACAATGGGTCATTCTCGAAGCGAGAGGGAAGCCTCTTAGAGAAAGATGTCATCACTTTTCCTCTTTTATAGTGGGATATTCTTGGAGCCAGAGGACAACCTCTTAGAGAAAATGTCGACACTTTCTCTTTTATACAGTGGGATATTCTTGGAACTAGAGGACATCCTTTTAGAGAAAGATGTCACCACTTTTATTTTATACAGTAGGATATTCTCGGAACTAGTGGGCAACCTCTTAGAGAGAGATGTTTCCACTTTCTTGACATTTGTACTATACATCTTATACAGATTGCAGCATACTCCGGCATACACTCCTATGAGGTGCTTCAAACCTCACCTGCACACACACACATGAGGTTGAGTGGAACTAATAATGTTTTCACTCTCCTCCCTTACATGGATCACCCAGACAAAATCTGGAGGCTAGTTTTCCATATCCTCTTTTCTTCGTGGATCACCTAATTCTAGGGGTGAGATCTACATAGTTCCCTTCATTTGCCTTTCTTCTCATGGATCACCCAAGTGTGTATTCATGTCCTTTCTTGCCTTCCACTCATCAGATCATATTTTTACTATTGATGGTTCATGGATGATGTCATCTTTTCTCTTTTATTTGATTATTGGTGTTTATGTGATGGGATTTATCTTAGTGTTTTAGTTAGTTGTTTGAGATGTTTATATCGAGGTCTCTTAGTGTAGCTGATGTGTGGTCTCATGTTTTATTTTTGTCATATGTCATTTGTGCTTTGTGCTCTTGCATATGTTTGAGTGAGTTTAGATCCTAAGATTGGGGGCTTTGTTCCTCAAGATTAGCGATGTCTTATACTCCTTGTGGTATTGCTTCACCTCTCTCATCTTCATCTCTCTCTTTCTTTTACTTTACTGGTAGTATTGGTGTAAGCCATACTCTCGCTAAAGTGGGGGATAAAAGTAGCATCATAAAATTGTGACCCTCACAATTTCAACCACATCTTAGGCCCTCACTTATGTGACTACATCTCTCTACTTGATTGAGACCCCTCTCTGCACCTTCATCCTGAGTCTTCTCCCATCTTAGCCATGATGACACCTTGGGACCTTGTCCAAGCCCCAATATAGGGTAGGAAAGGGGCATGGTGCCCCTGTCCCCCTTGGACAAGGGTGTGGCACCCCTATCCTCCCTCTTAGGGTGGCCCTAAGATGGGTCCATCTAACCCTTGAACCAAGTTTGTTCCTCGGGGACTGACATCCTCCGATGTCAGCCTTCTATGAGATGAAAATAATTCTCCTAGGCTAGTATAAAAGGGGATCTAGCTCTCTCATTTGCATAATGAGGAATAAGTGAAAATATACGAGCATAAGGAGAATTAGCAAAATTCAAGTGAAATATATTCATTATCGTCATTAAGCATTCAAGTTATCTTCTTCATGTGTCTTCTTCATTCATCCATTGGAGCAACATTACAACATTCATTTGTAAGCATGTGTGTGTGTTAGGATTTTGTCATGTTACATGCCATTTCATAGAACATTTATGATTACATTCAAGAAGCAAAGAAACAATTATCAATCAATTGCAAATCTACAAGGTATACATTTCCATTATTTAAATTTAAGAATTTTCAATTAATATCTTTCAAGGTTCATTCCTCAACTAGGGTTTGACTGAGGCAAACCCCTATCCACAACCCTTTTCCCCTTCTTTTCTATGTGTAGGTTGTAGGTGCGCAGTTGTAATTGCATGTTTGGACTTCATTTGCAAAGATGGAAAAATCCTTTTCGGTGCGCGGATTTTTTGGAAGACCAAGTACACTTTCAACTTGGTAGCGAAAAATTTTCTCCAAATTTGTAGGGAAGATCCATATCAGTCTAAATATCTCAGATCCAAAGTTACAATGTGATCTTAAACCGGTAGCTCCCTCTTTCATCCATTTTTGTCTCCCTTTTTACATAGTCAACAAGTTAACATATCTATTTACAAAAGAGGGTAAATCACATTCCAACAACTCACAATCCAGTTGGTATTCACATCCTTATTTCCCTTGGATTTGGATCTAGTGGATCAAGCCCCTCTTTGAATGTAAAGTATCTTGCAAGTGAAAATACTTGTAGTGGTTTCCTTTCTCTATCCTAGGTGGGGAACCACTAGGATCCAATTTTCCACTTTAAACTTGTGTTATTAGTTCGTATTTGTAATATTTATTGTTCTTCAAAAGTTTTGTTTTAGTCTAAGATTTGTGTGGGTGAGGCCTTATATCATTCTCTAGGCATATGGGGGGTGGTTCCTTTTGGTTCCACATGGTCGGGTGGTTGATGCCTTTGTTCCATTGGGATATTTTCTTTGTGTTGGATGTTTGTAAGCATGATGGATGTTACTATTTCTTTAGATCTTATGCTATATGATTATTCATTTGCAGCAAATAATGTATATTTATGACAAAATACTTGTACATGATGTAATATGTAATCTTATGATGACTTAAGTAATGTTTTTAGTGAAATATGGATGTACATTGTATATAGATATTGATCATTTATGGATGTTGTGTACTATTCATTACTGACGTTACAATACCCTAGGGAATATGAAAATGTAAGATGTAGATTATAAGATTGGAGGATTGTTACATGTATATATATTTATTTTGTTTGTGCACTTATTTTCATGTGTTCATGTTATGTTGTACTTATAACTTGCAATAAGTAATGTAAAGATGTGGTTTAATTTGAGTATTTGTTATCTTTAAAAAAAATTATACCTATTTTCCTAGATTATGTGTTAGTTTCTTTAGGGCTTTGTGGTAGGCATTACATTTGGTAACAAATCCCATGTTCATACATTGGGTACTTTGGTCTTAGCTGAGCCCATTATGAATACCAGTAGAATAACTTGAGTTAAAACTTTGGAGTTACATTGCCACCTTTATCTCAGTAGTAGGTAGCCCTAGACTTTATCTTATTGTGCCTTCTATAGATAAGATGTATACTATAGGTAGAGGTCGTGGGTGAAGTAACTATATGGGAAATCGACAAAATCCTAATCTCGAGGTTTCTAATGAGGTACATCGGGAGGAACAACAATCTGACCACCAACTTGATAATCAGGAAGAGGAAGTTCAAGGTGAGAATTAGCAAGTCAATGATGAAATATCTCAATTGGTTAATATTCTCCATGATATTCTTACACGGTTGGAATCAAGGTAGGAAAATAATTTTTGAGAAGAATATCATTAGTCCATTCATTAGGAGAGAGTTGTGCATTAGGACAGGGAGAGGGAGAGATCACCCCACGAGAGAGAAATAACTATTCCAGATTAAGATATTTTTAGCTGGACATGTGAGAGATACATTAGGTCCAGACCCCCTACATTTGATGGATCTAGTTGTGGGATAGAGGCAGAAAAATTATTGTTGGATCTTGGAAGGTGTTTTACTATTATAGTAGTAACACTAAGGCTATGTGCACCATCATGCATCTACACGGGTTTGCATCCACTTAGTGGCATCTTGAGGAGGAGAATCTCCATCTAGGTATTGCATAAGTCTTGTGGGAGATGTTCCTAGAGAGGTTTCATGCTCTCTTCTTGTCATATCATTGGAAACATAGGCAGGCGGATGAGTTCCATAACCTACGTGAGATGGCTATGTCAGTAGAGCAGTATGAGCATAAGTTCTTTGAGCTTAGGTAGTATGTTTGAATAGAAAATGATGATGCCATGCTTGTACAACACTTCATTAGAGGCCTTAATGCTCATATCAATGGAGGCATTCAAGTTTTCAAACCCAATACCATGGAGGCAACATTAAGAAGGCCTAGATAGTTGAGGATAATTTATCTATGGTTCTGGGTCGACAAACATGAGTATAGATTGATAGTGCTCTAGATTCATATTCTAGTGCGAGGGCTACACAATCACAGGGAGCAGGTTCAATTAGGAGTCACCCTCCACAATTTAGGGGCAGACAAAGTCAATAGAAGAAAAACTTTCCTTGTTTAGACTTTTGCTCATAGTGGTAGTGCTTAGGTGGCCAGGGATCGTATCCAATAGCATAACAAGAATTTTCCTACTACTTAGCTAGGAAATATTTTCTAGTAGAATCTTAGTAGAGGTATTTTCCAACAGTCTAGTGTGTCATCCAAAAATAGAGATCATAGCAAAAGGAGTTGTTTCACATGTGGTCAATAGGGTTACATTGTGATACATTATCCCTAGAGGTCAACACAAACCACAAGACATAGGCCAGCAATGTTAGAGTCCACTATAGGTGATGTAGGGATATCACACTGAGTCTTCACGGTGATTGATAAGTGTCAAACCAAGCATCAGGGTATAGTTGTGGAGACTGCAGGTGAGATAGGAGGTGTTTCATTTTTTGTATTATTTGATTCAAGATCTTCAGATTCTTTTATTTCCCCCTCTCTAGTGGAGCGATTGAGGCTAAGGGTGGCAAGGCAGGACGATATGTGGTAGGTTGAAGCTATGAGTTATATTTAAGAGCCTTTATCACCATAGTCGATCTTCATGTTCTTTTATTGGGATCTTATGGTGTTGTTTTAGGCATGGAATGACTTGAGGTACATTAGGCTAGTATATATTACTGATGAAATATATTGCAATGAGTTGGAGAAAGCAGGAAGAGTGTAGATATTATGGGTATTCAACGACCCATATCTCTTCGCATGTTCTCCGCTATGCAATTGAAGCAGTGTTTGAGATAGGGGTATCAGTTGTTTGCAGTAAAAATGAATGACTTGGAAGAGAAGGAGAAACAAGAAGATCCTCTTCTTAAGTACCCTATCCTTCAAGGGTTTACAGATGTCTTTCCTAGTGAGATTCTGAGTATGCCACCTAAGTGCATGACATAGATTTTTAGATTGAATTTATTCCTGGAGTAGAGTCGATTTTTAAGGCATCCTACTAAATGACTACTAAGGAGTTGAGTAATTTGTAGTTACAATTGGAGGATCTATTAGCTAAGGCTTTCATTCATCCTAGTTTTTCTCAGTGGGGAGCACAAGTTTTATTTGTTAAGAAAAAGGATGGATCCTTTTGCTTATGCATAGGCTACCGACAATTGAATAAGGTGATGATAAAGAACTAATATGCTTTTCTGAGGATTGATGATCTCTTTGATCAAATTAAGGATGCCAAGGTCTTCTCTAAGATAGATCTTAAGTCAAGTGTTATAGTGCCTTAGAGATAATCCATTGTATGCCAATTTGGCGAAGTGCAAGTTTTTCTAGATTGAGGTAAAATATTTTAGCCATGTTATCTATGGAGAAGGTATTGTTGTGGATCCTTCTAAGATTTAGGCGATTGCAGATTAGCTAGTGCCCATTAATGTGGGAGAAGTTTGTAGTTTTATGGGCCTTGTAGGATATTAGCATTGGTTTGTTAAGGGATTCTCAAAGATATCTCATCCATCACTTCTCTTCAGAGGAAAGGGAAAAAAGTGTGATTGGATGGAGCAGTATGAGAGAACTTTCCAAGCTCTTAAAGAACATTTTACGGGTACACCTATTCTAGTTGTGCCTAATCTAGTAGTTTATTTTGTTGTGTGCACATATGCTTCATTCAAAGGTTTAGGAGGAGTTCTTATGCAGGATGGATCCGTAATTTCCTATAAGTCTCACAAACTCAAGGATCAAGAGCTGAACTATCCCACTCATGATTTGGAGTTGGCGACAATTGTGCATGTATTGATGAGATGGAGGCATTTTCTTTTTGGGCATCAGTTTGATTTGCATAGTGATCATTGGAGTTTGCAGTATATCTTTACACAACTGAACTTGAATGCTAGATAGCGATAATGGATGGAGTTTCTCTATGATTATGACTTTGAGGTTAAGTATATTTAGGGGAAAGAGAATGTGGTGGGAGATGCATTGAGTTGTAGGAGACATGAGTTGTCAAAAATGACTCTTAGTGTGTAATTGAGGAGTCAGATACTTAGAGAACTTCCTTTAGATGCTTGGTATTAGGAGGGGTTAGCGGAGGTTGACTTTGAGAAAGCTTTGGAAGGGAGATATGTAGGATATTCATTGGATTCAGATGGTCTTTTTCACCATTTGGGCTAGTTTTATGTACCATTAGTAGAAGAACTTTGGACTTTGATTTTGTCATAAGCACATCGTGCACCTTATTCGATACATCTTGGTCTCAATAAGATGCATGCAGACCTTTAACAGTTGGACCATTGGTTCGTTATGAGGCGTGATATCGAAAATTTGGTGTCTTGATGTTTAGAGTGTCAGAGGGTGAAGGCTAAACATCAGCATCTCGTTGGGTTATTGTAGTCTAACCTAGTTCTAGATTGGAAATGGGATATTATCTTGATGGGCTTCATTGTCAAATTGCTAGTTTCTTCTCGTAGGTGTGATGCTATCATGGTTATTGTTTATAGGTTGACCAAGGTGACACACTTTACACTAATTTGGTCTTTCTATATGAAAGTGATAGTGGCTTGATTTTTCATGAAAGATATTGTGAGATTGCACAAAATTCTCCGATGGATCATATCTGATCGAGATCCTATATTTACTACATCATTATGGACTTATCTTTAGCATGCCTTAGGGACTCAACTAAAATTTAGCTCAACATATCATCTTAAAATAGATGTGTGGATAGAGAGAGTCAATCAAGTTCTTAAGGATATGCTTCAGATGTATGTCATGGATCTTAGGAATATCTATGGGAGGATTAGATGTATT
>NC_081414.1:655694291-655769291 GCF_030272615.1 Cryptomeria japonica | reverse complement strand
AAAATCAGGCCTTAAAGGTCGAAATAGGACATAATTAGGGTTTATGATTAAATGATTTCTTGGAGGAATAAAATAAAAAGGGGCACACTTAGGGTAAAGGGCCAAATTTAACGATGTATGAAGTGATGAAATAGTACTGTAGATTTAATTAAATTAATTAAATGCTTAAAGGGAAATAATAATGCAAGATGCAAACACACTAAGGTGGTTGCTAACCTAAGTGTGAAATTGTACCACACTAGCAAGGGTGTACAATTTACAACACTATAGCTATATTGAATATTTTCTTTTTCAATTTTTTATTCATGATTTAATTGCCCAATGGAGTAAGCACTAATCCATATTGGTTCAAGGTCAAACACTTTTATTGAAATAGTATCACTTTTTAAATAGTTTGATGTTGGAGTAGGTTAGTGTTAATTTAATTTGTGTATGTTTTTCACAATTTAGTACTGTTGACTGGGGAATTATTTTAAGCTATCCTAAATGCCAGGTATTAAAAAAAATATGTTTAATATATCCACAACTAGCCACAATGTATGAAAAATTAAAATATTATTATAAAAGGGTATAATATTTGGGTGGGTGCAAGAAGTTGAGTCCCACTTTTGGGCAAAAAGTGGAAGTGTTTTCCCTATTTTTCATTTATTTTGTCAATTGATGTCAAAATTTGAGGTACTTAGAGTTTGAATCTGAACAAACTTTAGTAATAGAAAATGTAGTGCTCGGAGTCTAATTTTCAAATATGTAATTTATTTCAATACCCACATGGTAGAAATTGCTTTTTAGTAGGCACATTTAAAAACCACATTTTCAAAATGCCTGTTTCAGGACCATACCACACATGTGTATGGCCACCATATTTTGATGTAAATAAAAGAATTTTTGCAAATCCTTCTAGGAAAAGATACCTAATACACCAAATATTGATGAGAATATTTTTTCTTATTTTTTGATTGAATATATTTTTTTTAATTAATTTTTAATTGACTATAAAGTATATTTTCAAAACATCTGATGTACAGCCACCATAATTTGATGAAAAAATAATTTTATTTTATTTTATTTTTTCAATCTTCAAAATAATTGTATGTAGATTGATGTCATATAATTTATTTTCAAAAAAACCTAAAAACAAAAAAGTTATTAAAGTTTTACTAAACCTCACTATGTTACATTTAGGTACCGCTTTTGATTAATAAATAATGCAAAAATAGTAAAGCTAATCATATCACTATGAAATTTACATTTTTGAAATTAGGACAGTGAGAACTCTAATGGGTTTTTATTTCATCAAAAACTACGATCAGGAAGACCTTCAAAAAATTACGGCAAAGCAAAAATCTGGTATTCTAGTGCCTTAGCCATTTTTTTGGAGGTCCAAGCATAGGCTTGGTCCCACCAAGCCTAACCCGAAGCCAAAACCAAGGCATATGTGTGTTTCCCGCTCAATCTTTTATGAAACAGGCACCCATTTTGAAATTTATAATACTTTAAGAAACGTGTGCCCGTTTTTAGAAACGGGTACACATTTTTAGAAATGGGTGCCCATTTTTAGAAATGTGTGCCCGTTTCTAAAAATCGTGCACCCATTTCTTTATGGCAGTCTGATCCTAAATGGGCACCCATTTTTCAAAACGTGCACCCATTTTATTTTTATGGGTCGGGGCTCCGAAGCTAAACGGGTGCCCATTTCTTAAAAAATGGGCATTTGTTTCTAGCAGCAATTTTTTTTGCTCATAGATTTCTGCAGAATTGGGACCCAACTTCTTGTACCCACCCATTTCTTGAACGCATAGATATATGTGCAATGTGTATTATTAACTATATAGAACTCTAACTCAGCTAGTTGATCTTAACCTCATGACAAATATTTAGGATTAATTATCATTTGGATATAGCTAGTAATTATTTTTGTATTATTATATTTTAATAGATGTAAAACCTTGTTAAGGACACCGCTAGGAATATTGCATTGCACTTAAGTTAACCATAAAGTGTATAAATATTACCAACTCAAAATAGGCCTTCAAACATCCAAAAACTATTAATTAGTCATAACATCATCTCAAAGAGGGTCAAAATTTTTACATACCTTATTATATATCCCTACAGGTATTAGCATGGTGTGACCATAAAGTATTGGTGTTGTTATTCTTGCCATCAAGATTCATATCTTTGGGTCAACAACTCAGATTGTCATCACTCCATTCATCCTTTAATTATTTATTAGTTATCATTTATTTAATTATTTTGATAATTTTTCATTTGTTAATTAAATAAATATATACTTGTCAATAGACTTCCCCTGTGAGAAAGCATCTTGATCAAAACTTATATTGTCAACACTCCATTCATTAAATATTTTGATTGATGAGATATTTAATTATAACATTGGGTAACCACTAAGACCTTACTCAACTATGTGTCAAAACATATGTAGATTTTAATTATTATATAAATAGTTACACAAAAGAATTGATAGAAAAAATGTGAGAAAATAGTTTATATTCATTTCTAATTGGTTGTTAACCATCTTATTAATAACTTCTTATAAATTCAATGAATGCGATAGATTTTCCATGACAAGTATGTAATGTGTCAAAACATATGTAGATTTTAATTATTATATAAATAGTTGCATAATGTTAAAATACATTTAAGCTATTACCTTAATCCTTTAACCTTGTATAGATACAAGTGCTAATTTATTTAATTAATTTTACAATTCAGCTTTATCCTCTTTGATCATTGCCCTTAATTTTTTCACATGAATCATAATATATAATTTTCATCATGTGACAAGTGTCTCTTTCACATTTTTGACTAAGTATGGTCTAGAATCATTATATCTAGACACTTACTCAAAGTCAAACAAACTTCTCATTTGATCCATTCATTCCAAACTAAACCTCTCAATCCTAGCCACTCACATTAGGATGTTGTCATAATGCATCTCCTAACCCTAAATAAAATTTATCATGTGACACTTGTCTAATCACTCCAACTTTGAGCTTAACCCTAATCTTCATTGAATCTTAGCCATCCATCATCAATGTCGTATAGCACTTGATTTTGCCTCTTGAGAATTCTATAAAGTAGAATCATGATACCTGACTTGCATAGCTTCTTTGCTTCTTTTATTATGATGTTATGTTGTCCAATTTTCTATCTAAATATTCTACTATAGATTTATGCTGAAGAAATTTCTATCTTATCTTTCATTATCCCATTCAACTCAATCTACAGAGAAATAAAGATTTTAGGTGAAGGTATTGTGTCTTTATTATTAATTTTATCTTAATTTTATGAAGTGTGGAAAGGAAAAGGTGTACTATGTAGGCCAAGACAAGAAATTATTGACCATCATATTTATTGTAGTTTACCATCTTACAAGTGTTGAAGTGGTCTATGAGTTGTACTATTGTTTGTGACTTGTAGGTTTCTCCTTGCTTCCCATGATATTTGAACTCATTTCCTAATGGTTATCATGCATTTTGAATATTAATTATAATATATCAATAATTGTGAGAATGGGATGATGGGTTTTCTCGCATCAACCAAGTTTTTATCATCCTTATGTTGTCATCCACATGTTGGATACCAAAATGATGGATCTATATATACCAATTTAATTTTTCATGTAAATTGTTAGTCATCAATCCAATTCATGGGTTTACTAATCTATAAATATATTATAAGGCATTAGAAGATGAACATTTGAGCTACAAATTAGCATCCTAAATTATACTCCCTTACAATTTGGACTGCATTTAGGGGTGTCACCTAAGCGCTCGCATCTCCATTCTTTATCGAGACCTATTTAACCCCCACCATGCAATAATGGCCATATTATATCATTTTATCTTACTGGACTGCTAACCCTAGCCTAAATATGGGGTGGGACCAAGGCATGGCACCAAGGTCCTCACCAGGACCATGCCATGGTCCTCCCTAACTGGAGCCCATTTTGAATCCTTTGCCCTATTCAAAATTTAATTGAGAAACATTTCCTTGTATTGACCTATGTCGCAAAATTAACATTAACGATTGGCAAGTATATAAGGAGGTCTACCAATCTCATTTGGATACAAGAGGCATAAGTGGATTTGAATTCTCTTTTAACAATACATTAATTAATTTAATTAAATGTAAAGTCTTCTTTTATCATTGTACACATCATAAAATTGGTCCCTTTACCTTAAGTGTGCCCCTTTTTATTCCTTGAATTAATTAATTCATCAAAAGACCTAATTATGTGCTATTTCAACCTTCAAGGCCCAATTTTGCATATCTAAACACCTTTAATTGTCACATACACTTGGGGATCATCTAATCATCACAAAACCTTTTATCCCTAAAAATTTGGGAAAATGTTGATCATGTCGATGTGAATCACATCGATCTTACTTTTTCTCCCAAAATTTTGGGATCATGAATTGGTAGTATTATAATGTTCAAAATTGATTTGGTGTGAATATATATCATTTATATGTTGGCTTATGATTAAAAACATTGTTATGGTTTCATATATATATCCTTTCATTTCCTCATTTGAAGGGATCCGATCCATCAACAAGTAATTGAAGGGAGCCACTTGTGAAGTCAAAGTGTAGATTATGTCAAGTATTCTCAAGCATTCATCAAGTCTCCATCAACCATTTTTTTCAAAATTTATGGAGAAAATTAACATCATTAATCTACAATCATGTATGTGTGATTAGGGTTTTTTCATGTGCATTCCATTTCATACAACATATGTGATTACATTCAAGAAATAAAGCATCGATATCAATCATTGCATATTTGAGGTATACCTTTACATTATTTATTTAAAGAATTTGCATTATTTCATTCAAGGTTGATTCCAAATCAGGATTTGACTTGGGCAAAACCCTATTCTCTGTTGAGATACATGTGTCTCAACCTTACAGTTTTTAGTAAATTGTTCCAAATGTAGTTGGGAGGTTATCCATGTGTTGGTGCCTTGCAAAAAGGTATATGAGTTGTCAAAAGATGCCATGTCCATAGTATAATATAGGAGGGCCATTTTTAGAAATTATATGACACATTTCATGTTAGTTATGAGGGTCAAAAATAGGGGATAAGAGTTCGGACGTGAGTAACTATTTTTAACCTGGTTTTCTTATCTTGGAAAAACAAATGTCAAGGGTGGGCAACACGTGTCATGGAGGTTTTGCCCATGGTATTGTAAAACCACAAATGGTTTCCAGGTTGTAAAATTCTTATATAATGAGGCCTTGGAGAGGAGTTTGTATGATGGAGTTTGGCTTGCAAGGCTAGGTGCTAGAAGGATGCTAGTGAAGTCTCTCTGAGCTTGAGTTGAGGTGATGCTCTTGTAAGAACTTGCATTGCAAGTGTATTGTAATCTCTTGTTGATTTGTTAATATACTATGCAGGTTTTAGAGTGTGGTGTTTTTCACCCGTATGGGTTTTCCCCATGATAATCACTGTGTTATGTGTTTATTGTTTTATTTCTACTCTATGTGATTCTTGTGATCTCTGTAATAGTTAAGTTGAAATTTGCATAATCATCCTCTCAAGATTAGCATAGGAAGTGTTTCTGCACACCTTTGCTTCCTTACAAGTGGTATCAGAGCCTGGCCAGTTTTTGGTTCTATTTGTTGGGTATAGGGTTTTTTGAGCTAATCAAGGTTTGAGTGGGAGCTTGTGTAGAGTATTTCATTTCTGTATTGCAGGATCATAAAGATGGCAAGTATATCAAGGAGGATTGATGTAGAGAAGTTTTCTGGCACAAAATTTGAAATGTGGAAGCTGAAGATGGAAGATCTATTGATTGATCGAGATCTATGGAATGCAGTCAATGAGAATAAGTCGAGGCCCGCAGATCCGACTTTAGCTGCACAATATGATGTAATGGATAGAAAAGCTAAAGGTCTCATAAGATTATGCCTTGCAGACTCAATTCTGATTAATGTCCATGAAGAATCTACTATGAAGAAGCTTTGGAAGAAGCTAAGTGAGATCTACCAAGCAAAATCACTTGTGAATAAAATTTTCTTGAGGAAGAAGTTGCATTCCTTGAGAATGGAAGAAGGTGGACAAATTTCTGAGTATTTGGAAATTTTTAATATGTTGGTGACTCAGTTGACCTTAGTTGGGGTACCAATGGATGAAGAAGAAAGGTGCCAAATCCTACTATGTTCGTTGCCAGACTCATAGGATAGCCTTGTGATGGCCATAGGGAGCACTGCAGTTGCCTTGAAGATGGAGGATGTTGTTGGTTCTCTACTTTCTAAGGAGATGAGAAGGAAGGTCTCTCTGAATGCCAAAGAGGCTTTGAGTGTTCGAGGAAGACCAAAGGAAAGAGGCAAGAATGAAAAGCAAAATGACTGTTCTAAGTCCAAGAATAAGGGGAGATCAAAATCTCCTGGTAAGTCCAAGGTAATTTGCTGGAATTGTGGAAAGCCCGAACATTTCCGAAAGGACTGTAAAGAAGAAAAGAAGAAAAAGAAGAAGAAGAAGAAAGATTCTGATTCTGAGTCCGAGAAGGAAGATGGAGATGCTTTTATTGCAGCCTTGGCCACTCGTGCAAGTGACAATGCATGGTTGATAGACTCAGGTGCATCTTTCCATATGACTCCTATTAGAAATTGGTTTAGTAAGTATGAAAAGTTTGATGGTGGTAAGGTGTATTTGGGTGATAACTCCTTTCTTGATATTGTTGGTCGTGGAAGTGTTCATGTTAAATTTTCTGATGGTAGAACTAGAAGATTTGATGGTGTCTTGCATATCCTAGGACTAGCAAGAAATTTGTTATCTATTAGCAAACTAATAGATGTGGGTGTCATGTACAGTTTTCTGAAGCAGGTGTGAAAATGGTGAGAGGTGCTATGGTAATAGCAAGAGGAAGCAGAATGGGTACATTGTACCCGCTTGATGCATGAATAGTTGAGTGCAATAGCACTTATGATAAGACTGTGATAAAGACTATGTTGGAAAAGAAGAGGGTGTCTCTTTCAACAGATGGTCATGGTTTTTGGGTACCCAAGGGTGCTTTGTCTACCAAATCAAAGTTGCCTGCAGAGAAGACAATGTTGTGGCACCTGAGACTTGGCCATATAGGTGAGAAGGGTCTATGAACTTTGAAAAATAAGAACCTTGTTAATGGGTTGAATGATTGCAATCTTGAATTTGATTTTTGTGAGCATTGTATTTATGGAAAACAAAACCGCATTCAGTTTTACTCCAATTCTTATAAGTCTTCAAGTGTTTTGGATCTAATCCATTCAGATGTATTTGGTCCAATTGATATTTCTTCTATTCGTAAATCAGTTTCTTATGTTTCTTTCATTGATGATTTCAGTATAAGAACATGGGTTTATTTTCTTGAGAGTAAAGATAAACTTTTTAGTCATTTCAAAGAATTTAAAGCAATGGTTGAGTTGCAAGCTAGAAAGAAAATAAAACGTTTAAGGACAGATAATGGCGGTGAATATTGCTTCAATGATTTTGACACATTTTGTAAAGATTGTCGTATTAAGAGATAGAAGACAACTTCGTATTCTCCACACCAGAATGGAGTTGCAGAAAGAATGAACAGGACCTTGATGGAGAAGGCTAGGAGTATGCTAAGTGGTGTTGGTCTAGAACAAAAGATCTGGGCTGAAGCTATAGCCACTACCTGCTACCTGATAAATAGGTCTCCTACATCAGCTCTTGTTGATAAAATGCCAATGGAAGCGTGGTCGAGCCACAAGCCTTCACTTAGTCATCTGAGAGTTTTTGGTTGTGAGGCATATGCTCATGTGCCAAAGGAGAAGCAGATGAAATTGGATAACAAAGCTATTAAATGTATATTCATTGGATACAGTTATAGTGTGAAAGGATACAAGCTTTGGGATCCTGTTGCACAAAAGGTATTTTATTCTAGAAGTGTTATTTTTAGAGAAACTAAGTCTTCTTCTATTACAGTGTAGCTAGAACAAAAGGAAGGAAAGAAAGATGTGATTCAACTGCCTGGTACACCTGAAAAAGTTGAATCGAGGCCCTCAGAAAGACAAGAAGTTGATGAGAGCTCTACAAGTTCTGAATCATCAGAGGAAGAAGAAGAACCTGAACCTGAACTTGTTCGAAGGTCTACTAGACAAAGAAAACCACCTGAAAGGTATGGATATTCTTTTGATGATTAGAGATGCATATTTGCTTTGAATGCTAATATTGATGAACTGAAATCTGTAGAAGAGGCTCTTGGTATGAATGATTTAGAGTCTTGGAAAATTGCCATGGATGAAGAGATGGCAGCTCTTAAGAAGAATGACACATGGGACCTTGTACCATTGCCTGAAGGACAAAAGCCTATTGGTTGCAAATGGGTGTTCAAAAGGAAGATAGGTTTAGATGGAAGAATTGAGAAGTACAAAGCACGTTTGGTTGCAAAAGGTTACTCCCAGGTTGAGGGAGTAGATTATGGTGAGATTTTTTCTCCTATAGCCAAAATGACATCCATTCATTTCTTGCTTTCTATTACAGCAGCTTATGATCTAGAGGTTGAACAAATGGATGTAAAAACTGCTTTCCTTCATGGAGATTTGGAGGAAGAAATTTATATGACACAGCCAGAGCACTATGTGGTAAAAGGTAAAAGTAATTTGGTCTGTAAGTTGAAGAAATCCTTGTATGGTTTAAAACAAAGTCCTAGGATGTGGTACCAAAAGTTTGATACATATGTATTGAGTTTAGGGTTTGTGCGGTCTAAATCTGATCCTTGTATATATTTCAAATCTAATGGTGATCATTTCTTGGTTATTGCCTTGTATGTTGATGACATGTTGTTTATTGGGAAAGGAAAAGGTTTGATTGCATAATTAAAATCTCAACTCTCGGGGAAATTTGATATGAAAGATCTTGGTACAGCAAGACACATTTTGGGAATGGAGATTGTAAGAGATATACAAAATAAAAAGCTTTGGCTAGGCCAGAGTAAGTATGTTGGTACTATTCTGAGAAGATTTAATATGCAAGATTCTAGACCATTGAGTGTTCCTGTTACAATGGGAACAAAGCTTTCTAGTTTATAGTGTCCTACATCCCCATTGGAGATGGAAGAGATGAGTCGAGTACCATACCAAAGTGTTGTTGGAAGTTTAATGTATGTTATGGTTTGTACAAGACCATATATTGCCCAAGCAGTGGGAGTTCTTTCCTATTACATGTCTAATCCAGGAAGAGCACATTGGGATGCAGTAAAAAGAGTTTTTAGATACTTGCAGGGTACCTTAGAGTACTCTATATGTTTTCATGGAACAGGAAATGAACATTCCTTGGATAGTAGAGGCTTTGTGGATTCAGACTGGGCAGGTGATGTTGATAGAAGAAGATCCACCAGTGCATATGTGTTTACATTATTTGGTGGTACAATTAGTTGGATGAGAAAGTGACAGGCTATGGTTGCTTTGTCTACTATAGAGGCAGAGTATATGGCAGCTACTCATGCCTGCAAAGAAGCCATTTGGCTTAAGAGATATATAATTTAAACAGGGTGCAATGACAATTTATAGTGATAGTCAGAGTGCAATCTACCTAACGAAGAACCTGACTTTTCATGCTAGGACCAAACACATTGATGTACAATATCATTTTGTGAGAGATATGGTAAGGGATGGCAAGGTGAAGCTGGAGAAGGTAGAAACTTTGGTGAATGTTGCTGATTCATTAACTAAGCCCGTGAGCACAGAGAAGTTCAGATGGTCTTCAGAGTCTATGGGCCTCTTGGCCCCTAACTATTGAGTCCATGGTAATATGGATCCCCTGACTCTTGCAAGGTATTTGACAAGTGGGAGAATGTTGAGATACATGTGTCTCAACCTTGCAATTTTTAGTAAATTATTCCAAATGTAGTTGGGAGGTTCTCCATGTGTTGGTGCCTTGAAAAAAGGTATATGAGTTGTCAAAAGATGTTGTGTCCATAGTATAATATAGGAGGGCCATTTTTAGAGATTATATGACACATTTCATGTTAGTTATGAGGGTCAAAAATAGGGGATAAGAATTTGGACGTGAGTAACTATTTTTAACCTGGTTTTCTTATCTTGGAAAAACAAATATCAAGGGTGGGAAAAACGTGTCATGGAGGTTTTGCCCATGGTATTGTAAAACCACAAATGGTTTCCAAGTTGTAAAATTCCTATATAATGAGGGCTTGGAGAGGAGTTTGTATGATGGAGTTTGGTTTGCAAGGCTGGGTGCTAGAAGGATGCTAGTGAAGTCTCTCTGAGCTTGAGTTGAGGTGATGCTCTTGTAAGAACTTGCATTGCAAGTGTATTGTAATCTCTTGTTGATTTGTTAATATACTATGCAAGTTTTAGAGTGTGGGGTTTTTCACCCGTATGGGTTTTCCCCACGATAATCACTATGTTATGTGTTTATTGTTTTATTTCTACTCTATGTGCTTCTTGTGATCTCTGTAATAGTTAAGTTGAAATTTGCATAATCGTCCTCTCAAGATTAGCATAGGAAGCATTTCCGCACACCTTTGCTTCCTTACATTCTCAACCCCTCTTCTTTTCTTTCTAGGTGTAGGAAACATGTATGAAGCTCTACTCTTTAGATTAAGCTTTATTCACAAAGACAAATCATCCCTCTTTGGTGTGCGAAAAGTTTGGAGGACCAATGTGATGCACCAAGATCCTGACACTTTTTGGGGAATTTTAGGGAGCAGGTCTGATTTGACATATATTGCTCAGACCTACGTGCATGCAAAAATCTTGCATCTGTAGCTCATTGATTTCTTAGCTTTTCCTTCAATTTTTAGCATTTACCCTATTTTAACAATTCAACTCACAAAAGAGGAATACATTCAATCATAATTCACTTAGCATTTTGTCTTCATCTGATTCATGACTAGATCTAGTGAATTCCCCATCCTCTTTTGAATGTAATGTCCTTTAAGTGAAAAATTAGTGGTTTTCAAATTTTGGGTGTAAATCCTAAATTTTTGCACATTACATTTTGGTGAACCCGACTCCTAACACCATTTTTTATGATTTATGTTATCAGATCTGAGTGTTTCTACAATTTAAATTTGAAATTTTCATTTAGAAGCTTGATTTCCATGCAAATTTTAAAAAGTTAGGGGTTAAATTCATTAAAATTCTAAGTTTTTATTTTCAAAATTGAACTTGTGTTTTTCTTAATTTTGAATAATTATTTTAGAGCTAAGTTCTTTTCATATTTAACAATTCAAAATTTCATTTGCAAGTTAAATTTTCCAATAAATTTTAAAATTAAGTGGTTTATTTCAAAAACCCTAGTTTTCAAATTTAAGATTAACTTTGTGGGTTGTCTAAAGTTTGAATTAATTATTTTTATATTTGGTAGTAATTCAAATTCAAAATTTCAATCTTAGACCTCATTGGAAATTAAATTTTAAAATTTAGTGGTTAATTAAAAGGACCCTAATTTTTAAATTTAAATTAATTTCTCAATTTTGCATTGATTACTTCAATTTTCAAAATTTGAACCTTAGATCTAATTTTAATTTTAAATTTTAAAATTCAAAGGATCTTCTCACAAGACCCTAATTTTAAATTTAAATTTCGTAAGAGGTTACATAATTTTTCACAATTATTCTCTAATTTTTCAAAAAAAAAAAAATCACAAACCAATTTGCTTATTTTTCTTGAATAATCATTATCTAAAATTTGGCATTATTCAAGTTTCAAAATTCAAATTTCAACGTTCAAAATTCAAAATTCAAATTTCAAATTCTCATTTTTAAATTTTATTTCAAATTTTCAAAATATAAATCTCAAAATAATTTTTTATTTATTTGAGAATCTTATTAATTTGCATAAATTAAGAGGTTTTATTTATAAAATCCTAATTTATTAATTTACTTCTATCTAAATTTAAATACTTGTCATGGAGATTAATGGATTTGATTTATTTTCTATTTCAGATATGATTACGTTGCTTTTTATGTACATTTATTATACTTGTGTTGTATAATGGCTTTTTTCACTTCATGTTACTTATTTTCATTCATAGGACTTGGATGTATTACATTTTTAGGATTTCCAAGTTTTTTCCATTTCATCAGCTAGATCTCAAAGATTATATTTATTATATATGTTACTTTTTGGTGATATTTTTAAAACAATGCATTTCATATGTAGATCATTTAAAAGCCTTTGTGGATCGCAAACCTAGAGATGGTAATGGAACATTTAATACTTGTACCTCTCCTATGGAATATAATGTGAATAATGAACAAACTAATACTCCTATGAATTATCTCTCTAATGCATAGAAAGCATTGAAGAGCAACATGACTCCATCTTCTTCTCATACGCATACCCTAGCACAAGAGAGGAAAAATCAAGACATGGGTGTTTCCATCTCTCTAGATCACCCTATTCTCCTAGAGCATTACTTAATCATCAAAAAAAAATTAGAGACGATGATGTTATGTATTTAATTCATGATCTCTCTCCCCATATAACGTTAAGTAAATATGAGGCTTTAGATGATAAGGGTCATCCCTCTCAATCAACCAAAGAGGATATGCATGATGAAAGAATGGAAAATCCTCCTCCCCAAGATATTCCTTCTTCATCTACTAATACTTTCATGCCTTCTAAATATTCTTACACTATAAGATTCAAATAAATTCATTATAGTGTTCCTCCCCCTTTTCAATTAAAAAATTCCTACAGCAGTGGCTTTAACAAAGTATCAAAACAAGGTTTTAGAGGATGAGGACTTGACAAATTCGAACAAGGAATTAGAGTCCCTATAAACCCTCCTACACAAATTACTACATAAGGCCTAAGACATGATCATAAATATACTATGGATGGCCTCCTTAGGATTCAAGACTTTAAGGATCATCTTTTAAGACAAAGGATGCATCAAGAGGCTAAAAGGAATCCTTCTTCAAAGACTCCTTTTTGTTCATTTCATCAAAATCATGATCATGATGCTAGTGATTGTCCAGATTGTCAAGACGGTATACAAAAACTAGGTGATAATGTAACTATTAAAATCATTGAAGAAAATCCTTCTTCTTCTTGTCCTAAATCTCAAAATTCCAAATCTACACCTATTGATGATCAAGAACAATTAGCAACTAGAATCTCTTGGAAATTGAAGTATGACAATAATGTTATTTTTCCCTTTGTGTAATTTATCACTAAGCATAAAGAATGAATTGGATATTATCTTTTTCATTATTGTGGTTCTCATTCTCTCGGAAAATATAAAACATTCAAAGAATTTGTTCAAGAACAATATGATCGTGCTCATAGACATCATTCAATAGATCTTTCTCTGTTTCTTGGTGAAAAGGTAGTGCCTTAGCACTCCCCTCACCCTCATGTTTCTCCTCACCCTATAACACAAGTGATTAACTTAATTGGCAGACCTTTGTAATTAGAGGTGGTACTTTTTCAATTTTAGATATATTGGGGTATCAACATGGTTCACTTTCTCATCTTTAAACTTTCACCATTTCCTTTATGGAGTGCATTTTTCATAAATCGATGTCCTTTCTTGCATAGGCTTATCTTTCAGGTGAATGCATGTGTATTCCTTGCATAGAACTTATTCTTATTTTGAAATGGCACATCTGTTGTGGATAATCTCTCCTAAGGAAATGTGTAGTCATCCCCCCTAATCCATCCTTTTATTCTTGCTTAGGGGGAAATGATGGCTTGCCCCTTTCTCCCTTCATCTCTAAAGTTTTATTATTCTCTTTAGGGGTTGCATTTCTCATGTGTTGATATCCTATCTAACATGAAATGATATATCTTTTATGACTAATCTATCTTTAAGTGGAATATGTAAGCTTTCTCTTCCCATTTCTCTCTTTAAAGATTTTCTCTTCTATGAAGATGCATTTTACATATATTAATGTATTTTCTTATATTGAATATCTATCTAAGTGATTATATTGTGTATTTATTCATGTAAAATCTCTTCTTACAAGGGTTTATATTTCTTTTTCTCACTCTCCCTCTTTGAAGATTACCTCTTCCTTTAAAGCTCCATTATACATAACTTAATGTCCCTTCTTGCATGGGATTATCCTTCATGCAATCACATGTTTGTTCCTTGGTTAGGATCTATTCTTTGTTTGAGATGGTATTTCTCTTATGAATATTTTTTCTTTTGGAAGATGTGCAATTCTTCTCATTATCCTTGCACTTGGGGGGCATTGATTTCTCTCTCTTATATTCTCTAAGGATCTACTTTTCCTTTGTTTAGTGGTGTTTACTTATAATTTGGTATCATTCCTTGTGTGAAGTTGTATTTTTCTCAAGGATTCTATCTTTTATAAGAGGTGTAATTTCTTGGCTTCAACCTCTTCCTCGCTAAGAAATGTATACCTATCATAAACTTACTCTCTCATATCCATTAAAATGTGTGTCATCCTTCATCAAGAATCTCTTTCATGTAGAAATAGGGGGAAGGTATGAGTTCTTGTTCTCCTTCCTTTCTTTTGGTAGAAGATGTTATATTTGTTCAAGAAACTCCTCTTGGAGGTCTTTTGAGCAAAGATATCTTCTCCTCCAAGGATCCTCTTTACACTTGTGGCAAGATATCACTTTTTCAACTATCTTATCCTTGCTTGAAGAGTATTCCCTCTTAAACTTGGATTTATGACATTGTTGCATAAAGCATATCTCCTTGGTATTGAATGTTGGTATCCTTGTCTCTAGCTTCCTTAAGAAATCAACATAGGGTTCGGTTGAAATCTTAAGGGGGACACCCATAATGCTCCCTTTGTACCATAATATGCTATATTTTTGCATATCATTTTTGCATTTCTTAAACAAGGTGTTCATTCCCTAAACTAGAGGACACAAATTCTTAGACGAGATGCTTCACACCTGAAACCAAACGCAACATTTGATATATGACTTGGACGGGGGTACACATCATCAAAACCTGAGAAAAAGTCTTACATGGGATGTCCTCAAAACCAGACATGTATATGTCATTCACCTCTTGGAATTTATTTTTGCACACACAGTCACCTCTTGGCATTTACATTTGCACACACAGTCACCTCTTGGCATTTACATTTAGACACATAGTCACCTCTTGGCATTTGCATTTATATTGCATGTCTTAAACAGGTTGATACACACTGAAAAATGAGGTGCTTCATACTTGAAACTAAACATCACTTGCACACATGCACAAGGATGACTGGAACTAGCAGAATAGGGCTAGACTATTCCTACTCTCATCTCCAACATGGATCACGTAGATGCAAACATGTAAAGGCAAGGTATCTATGTTCTCTCTTTGTCACCATTCTTCTCATGAATCATCTAGATAAACACATCTCATTTGTATTTATGTTCTCTCTCTCCTTCTTCTCATGAGCTCATAACTTAGCTACTTGTAGTTCATGGATGATGCTTACTTTTCTCTTTTATGTGATCACCTATGTTCATGAGATGGCATTTGTCAAGAATGATATTAGTGGTTGAGATATTTTGATATCGAGGTCTCTTCATCTAGTTGACTTGAGGAGTTCTTTTCAGTTCTTAGCATTTATTGTGTGTCCTTTTATGTCTTTTGCCTTTTTTGCCTTTTTGTTTTTGTTTTTGTCTTGTTCTGTGTGCCCTTTAAAATGTTTGAGTGAGTTAAGATCCTAATATTGGGGGCCTAGTTCCTCAAAATTAGTGTTGTCTTCTACTCCTTTTTATCTTCCTCTTCATTTCTCATCTTCTTTATCTCTCTTTCATTTACTTTACCGTGAGTATTTGTGTAAGCTCATACTCCTGCTAAAGTGGGGGATAAATGTAGCATACTAAATTGTACTCCCTTACAATTTGGACCATGTTTAGGGTTCTCACCTTAGCACCTACATCTCCATGCTTGATCGAGACCTATTTAGCCCCCCACCATGCAATAGTGACTATATTATATTATTTTATCTTACGGGACCGTTAACCTGTTGGCATTATTGGTATTAAGTTGTCATTGATATAAACTGGTTTTGTAATGCCCCGCCGGGAACCCCAAAGGAATAACACAAAACTAGGCAACAAAGGGGGAGAAATAAATTTTTTTTTAAGGTATAAAACACCTTAAGTGCATTAATTGCTACATTGCAAAAAATAAAACAAGTGGAAGACTTACACCAAAATTCCTAAAGGGTTATCAATGAAGATTAAAACTAAAAGTTAAATTACACAATTATGATTAATCCATTTAATCCAACATTACTCAATTAACAAAACTAATCATATTCAATAACAAATTACACCATTAAAAGATTGAAAGAGTAACAATATAATTTCCTTTAAAATAAAGCATTTATACATATCATAATGGAAGCTGATAAATAACTTCCCACTCTTAGGATTACATTGACCATAAAAATACATGGCTTTCAATATACATTTAAAGTTAACATCCATATCAATTACAAGGTTACATAAACTTAATGATACAATTGACCACATAGGTCTCATAAGAACAAAATCCAACATGAGCTAGAGCATGAATCATGAACCACAGGTACACCTGCGAAGCAAATCCTCACATGAAGCTATGAACAAGATTATTCAATGGGAAGTGGCACTACCACTCGACCATGTGATCCCAAAATGGAATCACCCCACCATGCTAGGAGATAGTAAAGGACCCTCAAGCAAGGATAAACAAGACAAGGATGACAATACAAAATCACTCCACAATACTCATGTGACTCAAACTAACAATACACTAGTGACCCTAAAGAGAGAGTGATATCACATGGCTTAAGATAGTTACCCTAGGTAGGCCTCCATAGGTCTCAGACCCCATCTTGGGTTATCCTGGTAACCTTTCCCAAACCCCTAGCTCCATTTAAGTCTCATGCGGACCCTACCAACCTTTCGTGAAGACAAGGTGGTAGGTTTTCCATTCCAGGCCTTCCCACTACATCTTGAGCCTATACGAGCACTCAACCATGTGCGGGGTACAATATCTTAATTAATATTACAACTACCCACCCCCTAATCAATTATTAACTAACTTCCAAGGGGTTATCTTGCCAACCAGTTTGGGTGCAGCCCCCACTCGACAACCACTCTCTAATAGGACACTAACAAACATGGTCACTCTACGAGGACCCTATGGTGACAAAAAAAGCCATAACACCACTATCCAAATACAAGTGGCCAAAACAAAGACATACTAACCCCTAACCAACCATAAGGATCAAGCACTACATGGTTACAACAACAAGGTCACATTACATTACTTGGTCAAGGAATACCAAAATACGTCACAATAGGACAACTAACATAAATGAGGGATAACAACCAATTAAACCCCCTTGCAAGAAAAGCTAAAATCACTAAGACCCAACACAGTCAATCTTTTAAAAGAGCAACAATCATGTATATAACTTACAATTTTCATCAATCAATTTAAACAATCATCATCACCATAAAACTATGAGAAAATCAAGTCATCATTGCACTGATAGGGCTAAGGATCTAACTAATCAGAATAATCCATTTAATTCAGTTAATTTGAAATACTAAAAATCATAACAAAATAATAGACAAATATTTCCCAATTAAAACTCATTTATACTCAACAATAAAACCACTTTATTATATTATTAATAAATTAATAACCATTATTATATATAACAAAATATATATGTATATAATAATTGTTATAATCGATTAATAATTAATAAATTTCCAATTTAAAATTACCACACTAAAAAGACTGGCAATATTACTTAATACTAAAATATGTATTAATAATATTTAATTAACTAAATTTATTTTTTTTCATTTTAAAAAATTAATAATAAAAATAAAAACTTAATACCAAAAGGTATTAAAATATACTATTTAATACTTTAGTTAAAATTCTATTTTAAATTTTAATTCAAAATTTATTAATAATAAAATAATTAAAAAAAAATTAAAAATAAAAATAAAAAAAATTAAAAATAAAAATTAAATTAAATTAAATTGAATGGTAGTGGGTCCACGGCCCACCGTCGACAGTTGCTTGCTATCACAAACATGTGATAGCAGTGTGCTGCACTGCTATCACATGCTTGTGATAGCAGGGCAACGAAGCCTGCTACCACTAGCAGCTTCGTGCTTCTATCACATGCTTGTGATAGCAGCTCACTGCTTGGGGTAGAGTGGTCGAGGTGATCCTAGCTCCTCGACCCAAATAAAATAAATAAATTATATTTTATTAAAACTCTTTTTTTTTTTAAATACCAATTTTTTTAATAAAGTATTTCAATAAAAATTTAAACAACCCAAAAAACTATGACTGGTAAAAAATACCCAAAATCTCTGTGACAAAACAAAGAATAGTATAACTCAAGTTTAATAAAAAAATTCTTCTACAAAGCCAAATTGGCTGAAAACTAAAGAGATTGGCAAACCCCAAATAAATATTTGGGCCAAAATTAGAATAGAGAAAGAACAAATTTAACTCAAATTCCTCATTCCTCTAAATTTAAAACACTTAGGAAGAAATTTAATTGGAAAAATAAGAGGGTAGTTTTGGCAAAATTTTGCCAGCATAGCCCCCCCAAATTTCACAAATCAAAACTAAAACATACACAGAAAATCAATTCCATCCATAAGACATAAATGGAGGAATTGATTTCAAGCTAAAATATAAACATGAAATAACCAAAGAAGGAGATTGGAGAAGCATTCTAAAACAATATTGAACTAAAATTTCCATTAAATCTCAAAGCAACTACTCCAAAACAACTACAATCATTTTCAAAAATTTCAAACAAAACACTGCAATTAAATTCTCAAACCCAATTCCTTCTTCCAGAACAATTTTCAAATTTTGCCTTCCAAAAATGAATCCCCCTCTTCCCGTGAACTCACAGGCATAAATACAAAAATATTTCAACCTAAACTTTTAGGTTGAAATTTTTCCCCCAACCAATCAAAATAAAGCTATTAAACAAATAAGGAAATTTGATTTACTTTATTCTCATGAATTAATCTTTTTCTTTTAACTATTGAATACCAAAAGTCAAAAAGAAAGGTAGAGAGAAAAATCCTTTATTATTTATTTTTCTCATTTACCCTTTCTAAGAGATTTTAACTCAACATGACATTTTTGATATTTAAATAGAAAGGAATATACTTACTAATTTGCCAAATATATTAATACTATTAACACAATATGTATTAAGCCATTTTAACATTCAATTCAAGCAACTTTATCTATTTAATTTAAATCAATTACTCAAGGCATATTTAAACAACTAAGTACACCAACACAAAAATAGTATCATTCACTCGATATAACAACCATTTAAATAATCGAAAGTATGCAAAACGAGGAATGATCAAAAGATGACTCACAAAGCGAAAATACTAAAACAGTATGACTCGCATACTGGTCAAACGGGAAAGACGACCGACTGACAACACTCACATGAGTGTGACTACGGGTCAAGTTAGGGTCCAACCACTATCTCCTCCACTCCCATTGGACAAATAAGGTATGCTCAGACCTATGAAACCAAGTGGAGTAGATACCCCATACCTACCCGGTACTTGTACCTACAACATCCTACATCAACAAACCACACATGCATATTGTAGGATTTTGCCAAGATCAAGGGCACAATGAAAAGCATAAAAAGAGACAATAGAATGACAAGAACAAACTATATTCTCCTCAATATGCAAAATGATCAACTGGATTAACCAATACAATGAATATAGGCCTGCTTATATAGGCAAGGCCATATGGATGTATGAGCACACAAATATGACATGTCGCTCAATGAGAAACAAGGGTAGGTAAGAAATACTAGGGGTAGGTAGGAGAAATAATATAATATTCCACAAGAGGTGGATGACCCATCGAATGTGGACTGTAACAGCAAAATAAGACCACAAAAGGTGGAATTTCTCCTACAAGCTCTATCCCTATGTGCACACTTCCCTAAGTGTCTCAAATCCAAACTACGAAGAGATGCATTATCCTAAGTTAACTTAAGTAAGTGTAATAATATCCAAAATTAATATTTATTTACACCAACACATATATACAAATATATAATCAAACACGACACACACACCGATGAAAGAGAATTGTGACGCTCCCTATCTCAGTGGAGTGAGTGAAGGAAAATCATCCCCTTGCATCCCATACACTTGCAAACATGCAACATAAAAATAACACATCGCATATGTAAGGTAAAAGTGTGAATCCATGACAATAATCCATTAAAATAGAATTAATCATAAGTAATTAAATACTACATGAAAGCATACATCGCATATCCAGTAAAAGCATGAAATAACACCAAATAAAGTCTGAATCAATATACAATAATGTATCCATGGAATAGTCAATTGAAGTCAAACATAAGTCCAAAAAGAGTTTGATTGAGCAGGGGTACTACACGTTTTGCAAGGTCACCAGTATGTAAGAAGTGGTGATCGGGAAAAGAAGAGAAAGCCACTTGATGGAAATGCACATGTAAGTGAACAGACAAAAGGAAGGTTACCAGTACACATGAATTGTGTCATTTATTGGTAAAGAAAGCTTACCAGTAAGACACAAATTGAGATGAAGGTTGGTTGATTGTTTGTGATGAAGAGTCAGAATGTTAAAAGAATCATAACAACACCTAGAAAGCATAACATAGAGGATAGTATAAAGACATACCAGAAGGCAAGATGAATTATCAAGAGGATGTGTTGTCAGTCAACAGGATGAGTGGTGGTTATACCGGTAAGGTGAACTGAGCCAGTAGTCAACCTTGGTCAACAAATAATGTCAAAACGACATAGAAATCCAAGCAGAGGTGGAAGTCAACAAACATGACAGTTGGATGCCAGGTGGTGATATTGCACAGGTCGATGAAGTATGCATCAACATAACAAGTCAGTAAGCAGATCGAATTTTATGAAGAACCCACAAGTCTCGGAGGATGCTAGAGGATTGTGGCTCAAGGAAGGAAAGTTGGCAAGCAATTGAACTGATCCTGCAAGAAGATTTGATCTTTGCACTCATTTGTTGAACGAAATAGAAAAGCCATTAATGGCGTATGAAAGAGAAAAGAATAAAAGAATGGTGCAGACCTCCAGATTTAGAAAACGCACATTGGAATGTAAATCTTTGCTGGTGTTGATCAATGTCATGAAGATCATATCCCTGGAAAAGAAGATCGAATCAAATTGAATTTGGTTCAAGTTGGAGAAAAAAAAACCTAACACGACATTGTTTGAATGCAGTTTCTAGAGGGAATCCAAGATTATAAATATGTGAGCTTGAGACAAAAATGATTGATGCATGATGTGAAGAAGGAGAGTGAAGAGAGATTGAGCATAGATAAGGATCATCTTCCTTAGAATTTATTCTAATAAAGTTGTAGAGTGAGTTAGCAGGAAAATCGGTGAGAGGGTTTGACCGGTAGAGACAGAGTACCAGTAAACTATTGTAGGCCTGACAGTTCAGCTAACAAGTGAGGTGTAATCGGTCAAGAAGACATCCAAGTGTGACTGAGCATGGTGTGAGGTGGAGAGAGAATAAGAGAAGGCTGTGAACTGATAGAAATCTATTTGATCAAGTGTTACACAACTCATTTGCAACAAGAAGCTATAATTGTATCAAAATTGTATTTCAATATACATCACCAAGTTGGAGCTTGGTGCAGGGGTTGGTGCTCCTTGGGTTCCAGTGCCCTAAATCTTTGTAATTCATTGTTTCACTTGTGAGGATGGATTGGAATAGTAATCTCTAGCAACATTTGTCACCGAGGTTTTTCCCATATTGGATTTTCCTCGTATATGTAGTGTTGTGGGTTACATTTGTGTGTTTTTCTCTTTTGATATCCTCATTTGTCTTATTGGTTTGATTGTTTAACTACCTATTATAATAACCGGTATCCTAAGGTTGTTTTAAAAAGGAAAGGAATTTAGGAACCACTAATTCACCCCCTCTTAGTGGTACATTGTGTTCAATAATTGGTATCACGAGAATAGGATCCCGATTGATTAAAGCTTGGGTAGATTCTGGACTTAGAACATAATGGCAAGAAATGAGTTCGTCTCCTCAAAATCCCCCATGTTTGATGGATCCAACTATTCCTTTTGGAGTAGAAGAATGGAGACCTATATTTCCTCCCTTGCTTTTGATGTGTGGATGTCTATCAAGAATAGGTATGTTGTCTCTAGTGTTCCTCCCACTGATCTGAATGCCAAGAAGGAGTATCAGAATAATGAAAAGGATAAACATGTTATCTTAAGCGGGTTGTCTAATAATGAGTTTGTCAAGGTCTTGCATTGTGCATTCACGAAGGAAACTTGGGATAAAATGCAAGGGTTATTTGAAGGAGATGCAAAAGTCAATGAGGCCAAGCTACAAACACTAAGGGGCTAGCTTGAAGGCATCGGGATGAAGGATGAAGAAAATATTGCAGACTACCTTCACAGATTTGATGAAACTATGAGCACCATCAGAGGACTTGGAGAAGAAATTACAGTTTAGATTCTTGTCAAGAAGGTACTTAGATATCTAACACCTAAGTATGATACTAAGGTGTCTGCCATAGAAGAAGCCAAGGATCTGAAGACCTTCACAATGGACGAGCTATTTGGCTCATTGATAGCCTGTGAAATGAGAACAAGCGGTGATACATACTCAAGAAAAGAGGCAGCGTTCAATTCCACCAAGAACGGCAAAGAAGTGGTTGCTCATAAAGGATCCAATGAAGACTCTAATGCAAAGGTAGAAAAATTTGTCAGAAATATCAAAAGAGGATCTGACAAGTATAAAGGAAAGCTACCACTTAAATGTTTCAACTGTGGTAAAGTTGGACACTTTGCTGCAAAATATCTTTATAATGAAATCAGTGGAGATGAGTCAAGAGGCTTTAGCAAATCTGTTGGAAAAGATAAAGAAAGAAATGTCTATTGGTAAGGAAGAAGAGGCTACTGGAAGTAGAACAACCTATATACTATTGAGGATGATACCACAAATGAAGAAAGTGCATCAGAAGATGACTACCAAGAGAATGAAAAAGAAGTTAATCTCTTTATGGCACTTGATGAACCGGTTGGTGAAGATGAGGAAGATGAAGACATTGAGGGTGAAGTTGATCTAGAAGGTGAGCTTATAAGTTCTCTTGAGGAGCTAAGTAAAACAAGAAGGTTGTTGTTGTAGTTGAACAAGGTCTCTTGAAGCAATCCTAGATGAGTCCAATCAAGTTATATCTTTTTTAAAACTTCGGCTAGAAGAAACCAAGAGGATATGTGAAGTTACATCTTCTGATCTACTGAAGAAGAAAAAGTAGCATCAAAATCTGGAAGCAGAGATAGTGAATCTCAGAAAGGAACTTGAAGAAAGTAAGGAAGAGATAAAAGTGGGAAAGCGAATATGAAGGAAGCATCAAATCCTTAGACAAAATGTTGAGCAAACAGAAGAAATCCAAAGGTACCGGTGGCTTAGGATTTGAAGAAGGTCAAAGTTTAAAAGATACATCCGATAAGGAGATATAATTCACTTCTTCAAGTGAAGGTGAAGAGAAGAAGACATTCACAATAAGAAAAGACACCGGTAAGAAGACATAAGAAGATGTTGTTAGAAATCACCACACAAATCGGTATACATAAGAAATGAACGGGATGCCACACTCAGTGTACCGACATGCAAATCCAAGGAGAAATGCAAGAGTTGACCATGAAGGATTCACCAAAGTAAGTAGCATGAAAGGAATACCCTCGATGAGGCAGTCGTTTGTAGGACCAAGGAAACCTAACCCGTATGTTTCAAACTTTCATAGTTATTGTTACATGTGTAACAAATTTGGACATAGAATAGATGGTTGTAGATTAACCAATAAGCCCTCTATGAGTTATGAAATTAGAAATCCTTTTAATGTACTTTGGGATATGAATGTTGTCGGTTATCAGTGCAATGGATATGGTCATAGGAGTTTTGAATGTAGGATGAATAAACCGGTGCCCTACAATAATTTCAAAGATTCATCTTTAAATGAAAATGTGAAATGCTGTAACTCTCAAGAGTTTGGACATATAGAAAAGTTTTGTAAAAATAGGAAGATCAAGCAGAATAAAATAGACCCTAGTCAAGAACTGGTAGTTGAACCAGAGCACAAAATAGCAACTAACAAGAAGAAGGAAACCAAACCGGTATGGGTTGAGAAAGAAAAAGACAAGGAAGAATCGAGACTGATAGTACAGACTGCCTTACATGTTGAAAGGAAAAATTTATGAGTTGTAGACAGTGGTTGTTCCAACCACATGACCAGTGATAAAAAGAAATTTATCAAAATTGAAGACTGGAATGGTGGTTCAGTAAGATTCAGAGACAACTCATCCATCAAAATAAAGGGAAAAGGTACTCTAAATATTGATGTAAAATTGATGGCACATGATGTATATTATGTGGAAGGCCTAAAGCACAATCTGCTGAGTGTGAGTTAGATGTGTGACAAAGGTTATAAATTCACCCTTGAGTCTACTGACAGCCAGATAAAGAAAGAGAGTAGCGGTCAGGTTGTGGCAAATGGAAAGAGAACATATGGGAATGTTTACAATCTGAAGTAATGTTATGAGTTTCAATGCATGATGGGATAAATTGATGAAACTTGATTGTGGCACCGAAGATTAGGCCACATAAACTTTGATAACTTAGTTGCAGTAAGCAAAAAGGGGTGTGTAAGAAATATTTCACCCATCATCAAACCGGTAGGCACATTTTGTAATGAATGTGTGAAAGGGAAGCGAACTATGGTGAGCTTTAGGACAAAAGAGTACAACACCTCAAGACCACTTGAAATTGAACATACAGATCTGTGTGGTCCAACTAGGACAGGAGCTCTTGCTCATGAAAAATATTTTATGCTCTTTATTTATGATTATTCAAAAGTAACATGGGTCACTTTCCTGCAAGATAAATCACAAGCATTTGACATATTCAAGATCTTTAGGAAGATGGTGGAAAAGGAAAGTGGGTGCAAGCTAAAATGTCTAAGATCGGACAGGGGTGGAGAGTTCACATCAAATGAGTTTGAAGATTATTGTGAAAGACATGTAATTAGAAGGCAGTACTCAGCCCCTAAGACACCAAAAAAAAATGGTGTGGTAGAAAGGAAGAACGGGACAGTCAAAGAGATGGGTAGAACCATGTTAAATGAGGCCAATCTGCCAGCCATATATTGGAAGGAAGTTGTTCATACTGTTGCATATACCTTGAATTGGGTTCAACTAAGAACAAACAACAAAATGACACCTTATGAGTTGTGGTATGACCGGAAGCAAATTCTTTATCAAGAGAGACATGGACGGTCTAGGTAGTTTTGATGCCAGGAGTGATGAAGGAATATTCCTTGGTTACTTATCCAACAACAAGACCTATAAATGCTACAACAAAAGACTAAGAAGATTCATTGAGAGTGTGCATGCAAAAGTTGATGAGGACATGTACAAAGGAAGTCAATCACAGGTAAACCGGTATGATGATTCTAGTGATGAAGTTGAGGAAGCTTAGATAAACAATGAATTGGAAGAAGCATCCAAAAAGGATCCTAACCGGTATGTATAGTTGAATCAGCCGAAAGAGAAAATTATAAGAAATAAGAGTGATAGTGTGCAGACTCGAAGAAGACTTGCTCGAAATAATGAACAAGTCAACTTCTACCTCATAACTGAAGTAGAACCTAAAACATGCAATAAGGCTAGCAAAAGACAGGAATGGATGGATGAAATGGAAGAAGAACTGCAATAGATTGAGAAGAACATGACTTGGGAGTTAGTCCCTAGACTGGAAGACAAGAACATCATTGACACTAAATGGGTCTACTGGAATAAAATGAATGAAGAAAGTAAAATTCTTAGGCATAAAGCTAGCCTTGTGTGCAAAGGATACTCTCAAGTAGAGGGCATTGACTTTGAAGAAACATTTGCATTGGTAGCTATATTAGAATCAATTAGAATGTTTCTAGCCTTTTCTGCCTACAAGGGTTATAAAGTATATCAAATGGATGTAAAATATACCTTCCTAAATGGAAATTTGGAAGAAGAAGTGTATATAGAGCAACCGGATGGGTTTATGCTACATGATGATGAAATATTTGTGTTTCGGTTGAAGAAGGCCTTGCATGGATTAAAGCAATCTCCTAGAGCATGGTATTCAATATTAGATCAATACTTGAAGGAGAAAGGATTCAAAAAGGGGAGTGCTGACAACAATTTATACAGAAAGAAAGATGGAAACCACCACATGATCATTGTGGTTGTGTATGTAGATGACATTATTTTTGGAGAGAATAAGGACACCCTTTGAAAATAATTTGGTGATCAGATATTGTCAGAATTTGAGATGTCAATGCTTGGTGAATTGACATACTTCCTTGGTTTACAAATATTATAGCAAGATAAGGGAATCTTTATCTCACAAACCAGGTATGCAAAGGATGTGTTGAAGAAATTTCAAATGGAGGACTACAAACCGGTAAGTACCCCCATGGTGACCGAATGAAAATTAAGCAAGAATGATGAATCACTGATGGTGGGTCAGATATTGTATCGATCCATGATAGGCAACCTATTGTATCTAACTACTTCTAGATCGGATATAGTGCAGGCAGTGTGCATGGTGGCCAGATTTCAAGCTACACCAAAGTAGTCACAGATGAATGTCATAAGTATAGTTTTTTGGTACCTCCAAGGAACACTCAATTATGGTTTGTGGTACCCTAAACAAGAAGAATTCCTCTTGGAAGCATACACTGATGCTGATTGGGCAGGTTGCATTGATGATCGGAAGAGAACAAGTGGTGGTGCATTATTCCTAGCTGACCGATTGGATTCATGGCATAGTAAGAAGTAGGATTCAATCTCCTTATCAACTACTGAAGCAGGATAAATTGTTGTTGCTACATGCTTCTCTTAGGTACTTTGGATGAAGCAAACACTCAAAGACATACAAG
Organism: Cryptomeria japonica; assembly: GCF_030272615.1. Classification (NCBI taxonomy): domain Eukaryota; kingdom Viridiplantae; phylum Streptophyta; class Pinopsida; order Cupressales; family Cupressaceae; genus Cryptomeria; species Cryptomeria japonica. Next base: position 655,742,329 of record NC_081414.1, on the reverse strand, counting down.
TGGACATCACTGATCCTATTCTCATTGGGTGTGATAATTTGAGTGCCATCAACATATCAGAGAATCAGGTGATGCATTCCAAGACAAAGCATATAGCAATCAAGTATCATTTTCTCAAAGAGAAGGTTGAAGGACGATAAGTAAAGATGGACTATGTCCCTACCGGAGCACAAGTAGTAGACATTTTCACCAAAACATTGTTGGTAAGCACTTTTGAGTACCTAATACATAATTTGGGTGTTGTTTCACCTTTCTTATGCACTTGAGAAAGGAAGGATTTATATGGTTCAGGGGGAGTTCATAGCAACATCTATAACTCTTGAACCACATTTCAGTATCGGCTACAATCACTTGTAGCAACCTAAGGGGGAGCTAGGTATGGATCAAAGGGGTAGTGTATAGAACCCTTTGTCATTGTGTCAAAGGGGGAGAAATTTGCTGGTATGAAGTGTCTTGGAATAAGTTGACATCAATGCCAAAGGGGGAGATTGTTGGCATTATTGGCATTAAGTTATCATTTATGTCAACTAGTTTGGCAAGGTCACCAGTATGTAAGAAGTGGTGACCGATACAAGAAGAGCAAGCCACTTGATGGCAATGTACATGTGAGTGAGCAGATAGAAGGAAGTTTATCGGTACACATGAATTGTGTCATCTGCTAGTAAAGAAGGCTTACTGGTAAGGCACAAATCAGAATGAAGGTTGGTTGATTATTTGTAATGAAGAGGCAAAATGCTAAAAGAATCACAACAACACCTAACGAGCAGAAAAGAGAGGATAGTATGAAGACATACCAGAAGGCAAGATGAATTATCGAGAGGATGTGTTGTCAGTCAAGAGGATGAGTGGTGGTTATACAAGTAAGGTGAGCTGAGCCGATAGTCAACCTTGGTCAGCAAAGAATGTCAAACCGACATAAATATCCAACCAGAGGTGGATGTTGACAAACATGACAACTAGATTCCAGGTGGTGATATTGCATAGGTCGATGAAGTGTGCATCAACATAACAAGTCAACAAGAAGGTCAACTTCTATGAAGAACACACAAGTCATGGAGGATGCCAGAGGATGGTGGCTCGAGGAAGGCAAGCTAGCAAGCGACTGAACTAATCCTACAAGAAGATTTGATCTTCATACCCATTAGCTGAAGGAAACAATAAAGCCATTAATAGCATATGACAGAGAAAACTAGAAAAACATGGTGCAGACCTCTAGATTTAGGAAACGTACATTATAATACAAAGCTTTTCTGGTGTTGATCGATGTTATGAAGATCATATCCCTGGAAAACAAGATCGAATCAAATCAGATTTGGTTCGAGTTGGAGAGGTCAAAACCTAACACGACATTGTTTGAATGTGGTTTTTGGCAGGAATCCAATATTATAAATATGTGAGCTCAAGATAGAAATCATTGATGCTTGATGTGAAGAAGGAGTGTGAAGAGAGCTTGAGAAGAGAGAAGGATCATCTTCCTTAGAATTTATTCTAAGAAAGTTGCAGAGTGAGTTAGCAGGCAAACTCGTGAGAGGGTTTAACCAACAGAGATAGAGTAGAGGTAAATTGTTGCAGGTCTGACAGTTTAGCTAACAAGTGAGGTGTAATCGGTCAAGAAGGCATCCAAGTGTAACTGAGCATGGTGTGAGGCTGAGAGAGAAGAAGAGAAGGTTGTTAACCAATAGAAATCTATTTGATCAAGTGTTGCAGAACTCATTTACAACCAAAAGCTATAACTATAGCAAAATTGTATTTCAATAAACATCACCAAGTTGGAGCTTGGTGCAGGGGTTGGTGCCCCTTGGGTTGGTGCCCTAAATCTCTCTAATTCATTGTTTCACTTGTGAGGCTAGATTGGAGCAATAGTCTCCAACAACATTTCTCATTGAGGTTTTTCCCATATTGGGTTTTCCTCATACATCTGGTGTTGTGGGTTGCATTTGTGTGTTTGTCTCTTTTGGTATCCTCATTTGTCTTACCAGTTTGATTGTTTAAGTGCTTAGGATAATAACTAGTTTTTTAAGGTTGTTTTAAAAAGGAACGAAATTTAGTAACCACTGATTCACCCCTTTCTCAGTGGTACATTGTGTTCAACATAACCCTGGCTCAAATATGGGGTATGACCAGGGTGTGGCACCTTGGTCCTCACCAGGACCATGGCACCATGTCGTGGTTCTCCCGAATTGAGGCCTATTTTGAACCCTTTTCCTTTTAAAAATATGAGCAGGAAACCTTTCCTTGTGTCGGCCTATGTCAGAAAATTAACATTGATGTTGGGAAAGTATGTAAGGAGTTCTTCCCCTCTCATTCGGATACAAGAGGCATAAATGAATTTAAATTCTCTTTTAGCATTTAATTAATCAATTTAATTAAATATAAAGTCTTCTTTTATCATTCTACACATCATTAAATTTGGCCCTTTACCCTAAGCGTGTCTCTTTTTATTCCTTCAATTAATTAATTCATCAAAAGACATAATTATTTCCTATTTAAACCTTCAATGCCCAATTCTGCATATCTAAACTCCTTTAATTGCCGCACCCACTTGGGGATCACCTTTTCATCACAATACCTTGCATCCCTAAAAAATTCGAAAAATGTTCATCATACCGATGTGAATCACATCGGTCCCTACTTTTTCTCCTTGATTTTTGGGATCATGATTTGGTGATATTATAATGTTCAAACCTAACTTGGTGTGAAAATATATCATTTCTAGGTCGGCCTATGATAAAAAACAATGTTAGGGTTTCATATATATAGCCTTTTCTTTCCTCATTTGAAGGGATCTAATCCATCCACAAGAAATTGAAGGGAGCCTCCTATGAAGTGAAAGTGCAAATTATATGAAGTCTTCTCAAGAATTCATCAAGTCTATATCAAGTCTACATCAACCATTTTGTAGAAATTTTACATCATTCATTTGCAAGCATGTGCATGTGATTAGGGTTTTTCCATGTGCATGTCATTTCATACAACATATGTGATTACATTCAAGAAGAAAAGCATCATTATCAGTCATTGCAGATCTAAGCTATTACCTTTCCATTATTTATTTCAAGCATTTTCAATATTTCATTCAACATTGATTCCAAACCAGGGTTTAACTTAGGCAAACCCTTATTCCCAACCCATTTTCTCTTCTTTTTGTGTGCAAGAAATAGCTATGGAGTCATTCTATTCAGATCAATCTTTGTTCACAGAGATGAATCATCCCCCTTTGGTGTGAGAAAATTTTGATTCGGTGAGAACACTTTTTGGGTAATTTCAAGGAGCAAGTTCGATTTGGCTTGTATTGCTCAAATCTAGGTGTGTGTAAATCTTGCAATCTTGCATCTGTAGCTCGTTGTTTTCTCAAGTTTTACCTTCAACTTTTAGCATTTTACCCTATTTCAACAATTCAACTCATAAAAGAGGAACACACATTCAATCCAAATTCACTTAGCATTTAGTCTTGATTTGATTCATGACTACATCTAGTGAATTCCCCATCCTCTTTTCAATGTAATGTCCCCTGAGTAAAAAATTAGTGGTTTTCATTCTTTTGGGTCGAAATCCTAAATGTTTCCACATTACACAAATGAATTGAAATTATTATATAATAGTTTATAAAGTTTTTTATTGTATATATTTTATAATCAATATCTCCATGACACTTTGTAAAGATTCTATGGAATGCAAGGTCACAACTATATATTTATTCTCACCACATTCACTTGTGCAACTATAGTAGAAGCTTGATGTATGTATGAAAACATCTTATACATTACAAATACTTTGTAATGGTCATAATTTCTTGCAGAAGAGTCATTGTAGTTCTGAGATAGATTATTCCATATACACATAATATTTAATATAAATTTTGGTTTTCTTAAAATAAAAAATATGATTCTATTGATGTTGTATTGAATATATTCCATTTTAACTTGGTATTCATAATTTCATTACTGAATGGAGAATTTTATTTAAATAGTATAATTTTTTATATCTAGTTGTAGGAGTAGATTTGTGTTACTTAAATTTATGTATGTTCTTCATTATTTAGCATTGTTAACCAAGAAATTATTTTAAGTTATCCTAAATGTTAAATACTCAAATAATTATGTTTAGACCTTGCCACAATCTATGAAAATTAATTGATTATTGTAAGGAGTTGTAAGATTTCTTGAATCTATAAATGCATCTACAATGATCTCGACCTAGTCACAAATACTTATGGTCAAGTACTAATTTGGGTATAGTTACTAATTGTTGTTGTAATTTCTTGTTAGGGCACCTCTAGGAATGTAATTTATTAAACTTAATTTAAGCTCAAAGTGTATAAATATTATTCACTCTCAAAATAGTTGCAACATCATCTCAAGAAAGGCAAAATGTAGATAATTGTTTTTGTCCATACCTAGTTACATTTAATTCTATTTAATTAAATACATATAATCTATTTTAATAATTTCATCATTTGTTCCATTCTATCCTAGATGTAATTATGTATATCTCTATTTTTTTTAATTATTAAATTGCCCTTCACTTGATCCCATTAATTAAATAAATATTTATTATTTATTTAGATGATTTTAAAAATTAATTGTATTTCTTTTATTAGTGTCCATTCAATCCCACTTTTAAGTTGCTTACATGGATTATAATATAAATTTTCTATCACATGACATTGTTCCCTTTTACATGTTTAATTAAATCTTGTGTGGATTCATTGAATCTAGACACCTCACAAAAGTCAAACTAACTTTTCATCCCATCCATTCATTCTAAACTAAACCTCTTAATCTTAGCCCTTCACATAAGAATGTTGCTTTAATGCACTTCCTAACCCTAGATTATATCCATCATGTGACACTTGTAGCATGACTACAACTTTGAGTTTAACCCTAATTTTCACTCTAATTTTAACCAACCATTATCAATCTATTGTTGCTCTTGATTTTGCCTCTTCAATCATCATTATTTATGCTGTCCAATTTTCTATCTAAGGTGCTGAAGAAATTTCTATGTAGACTTCCATTGCGTAACAAATCAAATGGAATCAGAGTGCAGTTTATTTCAACTCTCAATATAAGCAGAAATAAAGATTTTCAATAAAGGTATTGTGTGTCTATTACATTTATCTTCCATTTTATTTACCTTCAATCTTTTCCGTTCCGTTCATCATCATGATTTTCCCGAGTTTTATTATATGGGGCAAGAAACAGATGTACTGTGTTGGCCATGACAGAAATTTTTTACCTTTATGCTTTAAAAGATGGTCGGAGATGTTATATATGAACTATATTATTGCTTGTGGTGTTGCAGTGATTCGAAACAGAAAAATCCAATCAGGCATGGATTAAAAAAATCCCTAATCAACACATGACGACCCAGCGGCATCAATTTGTGGCCTCAAATTCCACCGATGTGAAATTACGAATATTTGGGCCAAACAGAGAGGAGTATGAGGGAAATCCACTTCATCTTCATTCTGAAATTCTTCAAATGTCGGATTTTTTGAGGGCATTGTTATCAGAGCGCTGGTCTTCGAATATCCGACCTTTTGAAATTTAGGTAACCACTTTTCAATACTTTGGAAACTAAAATGCATTGAGATGATGTATTCTTCTTCTTTTCATTTCTGCAATGTGGATGAATGCCTGGCAATTCTCCCAGTTGCTTCGGAATTACTAGTGGATAAACTTATGCCTGGCATATTTGGAGGTTGTTCGTTGGAATTCAGAGCAAGAGTCTAATATAAGAGATCTATTGTCCTCTTTGAATAGGAGTGTATCGCCCGATTTGAATGCAAGGCTTAATAAACAGAAAATGACATTTTAGATTTTGTCATAGAGAATGTCAAAACAATGATCTCTTTTCTTTCCAGTGAAGAATGTATCGATGAGAGGCAACCAAATATTCGATAAGCAGTGAGTCAATTTATTTTAGAGAATTTGCAGGGAGATGCATCTTCAGGCATTGCAGATGTGTACAGGCAAATCATATTAGAGGTTTTCGAAGCTAAAATTGCTAATATGTGCGAGCCTACCATTTTCAATTTTAATGTGTCTAAAGCTAACATTAAAAGTGTTGTGCTGCCTCTCTATGGAAGTGATCCTTCCCTGCTGTGGCCCTTTAATGTAATTGTTCAGTGTGATAGGACGACCATGGAAGCCACAGTGAACCCTGAACCCTGAAAAACTGAAACTGTTCTGCGTATTCTGTTGGGCTGTCTGGAGGCCCTTTAATGTAATTGTTCAGTGTTATTGGATGACCATGGAAGCCGCAGTGAGGATATTATGTGAAAAACTAAACCCTGCTGAAATGGGAAGATAATTGTCGTCCCATCAGAGCGCTCAATTAGAGCAAAGGGCCACAGCAGGGCAAAATAAGAATGCTCCTCATCTGCCAGATTTTTTTCAGTATTTGATGTCATAGCAATTGCAATGTTAGCTTTAAATTCCTCTAAAATGATATGCCTGTACATTTCTGCGATCCCTGAAGATTCATCTTCCTGCAAATTTTCTGCTATAAATCTGCCCACCGCTTCTCGAATAATTGGTTGTTTCTTTTCGGCAGTTACAAATGGAAAGAAAACATAGCATTGCTTTGATATTCTCTCTCACAAAGTCTAAATAGTTATTGTTCTGTTTATCAAGCCATGCATTCAAATCGGGCAAGACACTCAAATCGGGCAAGACAATAGATTTCTAATTTTGGACTCTTGCTCAGAGATCCAACGAACAGCTTCCAGATATCTCCTGCATTGTTGCATAAGTTTATCCACTAACAATTCTGAAGCAACAGAGAGAATTACCAGGCATTCATCCACATCGGAGAAACGATGAGTTGAAGTAGAAGAATACATCATCTCAATACATTTTAAATAGTTTTCAAAGGATTGACTAGTGCTTACCTCAATTTCAAAGGGTCGGATATCTGAAGACCAGCGCTCTGATAACAAACTCTTAAAAAATTCCAAAGCTTGAAGAGTTTGAAGAGTTTGAGAATGAAGGCGAAGAGGATTTCCCTCATACTCTTCTCTGTTTGGGCCAAATATTTGTAATCTTACATCATCAGAGTTTGTGGCCCCAAATTGAGGCCACCGGTCAATTTGCTCCTTACCTGTTGAATCCATGCCTAATTTGATTTTTCTTGGAATCACTTCAACAATACAAAAATAATTCAATGCATAGATGACTTTGCCACTTATAAGATGGTTAACATATAAAACTTGTAATGGTAAAATAGAATAAATATGCTGGTGAATAGTTTCTTCTGATGGCCTTTACCTCGCTTAATAAGTTTTTGAGAAAATCATGATGGAAGATAATAAAAGATTGATCAAATATAATAAAAAAAATTGAAGGTGAATAAAATGGAAGATAATTGCAATAGACATACCTTCATCCAAAATCTTTTTTCTCTTTAGATTGAGTTCTTGATCCAGAATTTGTTCATTAGATTTTGAAGTCATGCCTGATTAGATGTTTGTGTTTCGAATCACTGCAATATGACAAACACTAATAGAGTTCATAGATAACTTCCGACATAGTGCATCTTTCCCATTTGTAATATGGTTAACATATAAAGCCTATAATGGTAAATTACAATAAATATGCTAGGGAATAATTTCTTTGCATGGCTTTTTAGAGAAAATCAATATGAAAGAGAATAAAAGATTAAAGGTAAACAAAAATGGAGAATAATTGCAATACACACAATACCTTCATCTAAAACCTTTTTTCTCCTTCCCATGCCTGATTGCATTTTTTTTGTTTTGAATCACTGAAACAACACAAGCAATAAATTGAGCCCAATAAGATAATGGAATATTGGATACAAATATATTCAGCATAAATCTATGGAAGAAGATTTAGATAGAAAATTGGACAGCATAACATCATAATAAAAGAAGATATGCAAATGAGGTATGAGACCTCTGCTTTATAGAATTCTCGAGATGCAAAATCAAGCCCTGGGTTATATTGATGATGGATGGCTAAGATTGAATGAAGATTAGGGTTAAGATCAAAGTTGGAGACATGAGACAAGTGTCACATGATGGATTTTATTTAGGGTTAGGAGTTGCATTATGACAACATCCTTATGTGGATGGCTACGATTAAAAGGTTTTGTTTGGAATGAATGGATTAGATGAAAATTTTGTTTGACTTTATGAAAGTGTTTCGATATAATGAATTTAGACAAGCTTAGTCAAAAATGTGAAAGAGGCACTCGTCATATGATGACCCAATTATATATTATGATCCATGTGAATAAATTAATGGCAATGATAAAATATTTTAGAGGTGAATTGTAAAATTAATTAAACAAACTAGCACTTGTACCTATACAAGGTTCAAGGATTAAGGTAAAAACTTTAATGCATTTTAACATTGTGTAACTATTATATAGTATTCATTGAATTTATAAAGAGTTGCCAAAAAATTATTTAACAACAAATTAGAAATGAATATAAACTATTTTCTCACAATTTCTTTGTCATGTTTTAGTCAATTTTTTAAAAAAATATTATCATGAAGAAATTGTTAAATTTGGTACTTTTAGATTGAATAAAACTCAAAAAATTAGAATAAGGTTAATTAGCTTATTGTTTTCCAGACTTAAGCATAATAAAGGAAATGAAATGCAAAAGACAAAACACAGTTACCTTGGGAAAACCTCCTAGGAGGAAAAACCCAGGCAAAGGATCCTCAAATCTGATTATGATTTTAATTCAACTGGACATTACATATGATCTGCAGCCTCTTATGAAGTTCGCTGCCTTTAATTATGGATCTGCAGATGTCTTGCTGAAGTTCGCTGGCTGCTGTTGAGGATCTAAAGTTCCCTGCCTTTAATTATGGATCTGCAGATGTCTGATGAAGTTCGCAGGCTGCTATTGAGGATCTGAAGTTGCCTAATGGAGTTCGCTGTCTACTACTGCTATCTAGAGTAGTTCGCAGGTTGCCAAATCCCTGAATATGGAATTCGCTTTTTACCAAAAATACTTTTCATCTCTTGAAATTGTTATGTAATAATGAGAAGCAAGTGCCACATTTATAGGAGACTTATTCCTTTTAACATGTCGGCCTTCTTTTAAACTTAATTAATTATATTAATTCCTTATTAGATAGGGTCGGCCCTATCAACGAGGCATGAAGGGTTTAAGTGAAGCGTGGAACCTTTTTTGGTGCACCGAAAGGTATTGGGCCAGGCCCTATATTAAGGAGGTAGATTCCAATGTTGCCCAAGGCAATTGGAATCCACCAGCCCTAATTACAACCAACACTCCCTCTTAATTAGGGAATAGAATCATAATCATAATCTTCCAGCTTGCACACAAGCATAGACTGGATCCACCTTGCATTGCTCACAGAGGGTGGAGAGGATCCTTTTCTACCATCTTACATTGCCCACAGAGGATGGTCAAAGGTTACAATACCATCTTACATTGCCCACAGAGGATGGTTTAACAATTACACTTTTCTCTGAGAAGTTTACAATACCACCTTACATTGCCCGCAGAGGGTGGTTAACATTTACAATACCATCTTACATTGCCCGCATAGGATGGTTAAGAATTATAGTTCTCCCTGAGAAGTTTACAATACCACCTTACATTGCCCGCAGAGGATGGTTTTATACAATACAAAGTATCACTGAAATTGAGACTCCCTCTCAATCAGAGTTTCATTTTCCACAACACCAAGTCTATCCCTGAAGTACACAAACTTTACTTTGGATAGAGGCTTGGTAAGGATATCTGCAACCTGCTCATCAATGCTGACATATTTCAGCTGAATGGCACCCCTTTGCACCATATCTCGAATAAAATGATAATGGGTTTCCACATGTTTTGACCTGTCATGAAACACTAGATTGATAGACATTTTAATACAACTCTGGTTATCACAGTGAATAACTGTAGGGTCCCATGGCTGACCAAACAGTCCAGCAAGAAGCTTACGAAGCCACACTGCTTCTCTGGATGCTACACTTGCTGCAATATACTCAGCTTCAGTAGTACTCAATGCCACTAAGGATTGTTTTCTGCAGGCCCAAGAGATCACTGCAAAACCCAAGCTGAAACAAATACCGGAGGTGCTTTTCCTATCTTTGATGCTTCCAGCCCAATCTGCATCAGAATAACCTTCCAAAGTTATTGGAGTGTTACGTGGATACTTCTGCCCAAAGCCAAATGTGCCTCGTAAGTATCTTAGAATATGCTTGGCTGCAACAAGCTGAACATGCTTGGGCAAACTCATGAACTGACTAAGAGCATTCACAGCAAAACATATGTCTAGTCTAGTGTTAACTAGATACATCAGTGATCCAATCAACTATCGGTACTCGGATGGATCTGCAAATTCAGAGTTAGCTACAGAAACACTTAACTTCTTTAAGTTAGATTCCATAGGAGTAGACATTGGTTTACAATCCATCATTCTAAATCTTTTCAAAATGTCAATAGTTTACTTTCCTTGACTTAGAAAGATTTCGTTAGATCTTTGCCATACTTCTAGACCTAGAAAATAATGCATTAGGCCTAAATCTTTCATTTCAAATTCTAAAGCTAATTCTTTCTTGCATCTAATAATGAGTTCATCTTTACTAGTCAGAAATAAGTCATCCACATAAAGAACTAGAATTAGCATTTCATCATTGGCTACTTTAAAGTAAATGTTAGGGTCAGCATCATTTTTACAAAAGCCTAGACTTAGCAAATATTTATCAATTCTTTCATACCAAGCACGAGGAGCTTGTTTAAGACCATACAGAGCTTTCTTTAACCTGCACACATAGGTTAATCTATCCTAAATCTCATATCCCTCAGGTTGCTCAATGTAGACTTCTTCCTCAATGACACCATTGAGAAAGGCAGTCTTAACATCCATCTAATGAAGTTTCCAACCCTTAGAAGCAGCAATAGCAATAATTGTTCTAATGGAAGTATATCTAGCAATAGGAGCAAATGTTTCTTCATAGTCTATGCCTGCCTTTTGGGAAAAACCACGTGCTACAAATCTAGCCTTATAATTTTCAATACTACCATCAACATTATGTTTAATTTTAAATAACCATTTAGAGGAAACAACAGACTTACCTTTGGGTCTAGGCACAAGGTCCCATACATCATTCTTAATGATAGACTGATATTCTTCATCCATAGCAAGCTTCCAGGCATGATGACTTAAGGCTTCTTCAACATTGCAAGGTTCAGTTTCAATGAGATTACACATTAAAGAAACATAGTTGGAAAATACCTGAGATCTCTCAGTTTCACGGAAGGTGCCACTTGGAGCAGCAAATCTTTCAGCTTCTTGAATAGTGTTTCTTACCCAAAGTGGTCTCTTCTTGGTAACGACAATGTCACTAGGAATATCAGTGGGATTCATGGGTTCTAGAGGATCATCATGATCATCTTGAGGTGGAGGTTCAACTTGCTCCCTCTGAATCTTAGGGTTAGTATCAACATTTATATTTTGATTATCATTAGATTCATCAATAGCACAGGAACCTTTCGATTTCTTAAATGCAATGTCTTCTTCAAATTTAACATCCCTACTTACCTCAACATACCTTTGGCCTGGTATGTAAATCTTGAATGCTTTGGAGGATTCACTGTATCTGACTAGCATGCCTTTCTTTCTAGAGGGTTCTAACTTTGATCACTTTTCCTTGGGCACGTGAACATAGACGGGACTTCCAAAGATCCTGAGGTGACTAATGTCTAGTTTGAATCCTATGAAGGCTTCTTCTGGGGTCATGTTCTTTAGAGCATGATGAGGACATCTGTTCTGGATATATACCATTGTTCTAGAAGCCTCAGCCCATAGGAAAGTCTGCAAGTCTTGATTGTGGATCATAGCCTTTGCAACCTCCACAATGGTCCTATTCTTTCTTTTAGCAACACCATTTTGTTGAGGATTGTATGGAACACAAAACTCCCTCTTAATTCCTGACTCAACACAAAAATCATGAAAGCTACCGGAGGTGTACTCACCTCCACTATCAGATCTTAAACATTTGATTCTTTTACCAGAGAGGTTTTCAGTTAATGCTTTAAACTCCTTAAATTTACTTAAGACTTCATCGGATTCTTTAGATTTCAAGAAGTAGATCCAAGTTTTCCTAGAGAAATCATCTATGAAGATTACATAATAAAGGAATCCACTAGGAGATGATATAGACATAGGACCACATAAATCAGAGTGAACAAGTTCTAGTTTGTCTTTAGCTCTATTTTCACTTTTATGAAATGGACTTTTAACATTCTTACCAATAGCACAACCTTTACAAGTGTTATCATGAATTTGACTGAGTTTAGGCATACCTTTGACTAACCTTTCAAGGGATGGAAGGGCTTGATAATGTAGATGTCCAAGTCTTCTATGCCATAATTCACATGATTCTGGGGCCTCATTAATGAGGGCTTGAATAGGGTTAGTAGAGAGCTTATAAAGACTATCATATCTATGGCCAATTATATGAGCAGATTTAAAACTATCTTTCTTAGGCCAAGCAAGAACTTTTCCTTTAGAAAACGCAATTTGATAACCTTTATCTTCTAGAGCATAAATGGAAATTAGGTTTCTTTTAATTCTAGGAACAAACAATATATCACTAAGATGCAAGGAAATACCAGAATCTAATTTTAGAGAAGTAGAGTCAGAACCTCTTACCGAATAACAAGCGTCATCACCAATTACCACGTGAAGGCTGGTATCCTTTTCTACTAGGCCTGAAAGATGATCACAGTAACCTGTGATGTGTCTGGAGGCACCACTGTCAATCAACCATGTATTGCTATCTGATGGTACACTGCTAGATAGAGCGGAGATGAATAAGAAGTCATCATTTTGTTCTGAGACTTCATTTAGGTTTGCTTCACTTTGGTTAGGGTTAAACTGACATTCCTTAGCATAATGACCAAATTTGTCACATCTAAAACATCACACACGCGAGGCATCTCTTGGTTTCTTCCAAGGGTGTTGGGAACTAAAGGATCTGGAATCCCTATTTCTTTTAGGATAAGGTTGATTCCAATTTCCCCTTTTCTTGCATTGAGCTGCAAGCATGTGATGTTCATCTACATGGGGGCTCTTGGATTGACTCCTTGTGAAGAGGCGAGACTCTTCTTGGATGCAATCATTCTTAAGGTTATCAAGAGTAGGTAACTCTGACCGACCACTTACGGTTTGGATAAATGACTCCCAAGAGTGAGGTAGACCATTAAGGGCAATCATGACAAGGTCTTTATCTTCCATGTTATGGCCAATTAAACCTAGCTGATTCTTTAGTTCTGAAATTTTTATGAAGTAGGAAATAACAGAATCTTCTTTAGCCATTTTGATATTAAGTAGTTGTTGTCTTAATGTAATTTCCCTACTAAGATTGTTAACTTCATATGTACCTTGTAGGTGGCTGAACATTTCCCTTGCAGTGGTGAATGAAGCAATAGAGGTGACGAGGTGGTCTTTGACTGAATCAATGAGAATCTTCCTGGCTTTGATAGCATCCCTTTTGAATTGTTTCAAATTAGCTGCATCCGAAGGCTCGGTTAGCTCTTTCGCTTCAATGAATTGGAGAAGATCTTTTTCCTCAAGAGCCAACTTGATTCAAACTTTCCATGCAGTAAAATTTAGATTCCCATCAAGCCTATCTTCAACTTTCAACCCCATTGACCTGATTTGCAAAAGCTATAGCAATCTGGAAATAAAGGTGTACTGAATTTTAAATTTGAAGATTGATCTAACCAATTAGCTCTGATACCATGTTAAATTTGGTACTTTCAGATTGAATAAAACTCAGAAAATTAGAATAAGGTTAATTAGCTTATTGTTTTCCAGACTTAAGCATAATAAAGGAAATGAAATGCAAAAGACAAAACACAGTTACCCTGGGAAAACCTCCTAGGAGGAAAAACCCAGCCAAAGGATCCTTAGATCTAATTATGATTTTAATTGAACTGGACATTACATATGATCTGCAGCCTCTTATGAAGTTCGCTACCTCTAATTATGGATCTGCAGATGTCTTGATGAAGTTTTCTGGCTGCTGTTGAGGATCTGAAGTTTGCTGCCTTTAATTATGGATCTGCAGATGTCTGATGAAGTTCGCAGGCTGCTATTAAGGATCTGAAGTTGCCTAATGGAGTTGCTAGATCCCTGAATATGGAATTCACTTTTTACCAAAAATACTTTTCATCTGCTTGAAATTGTTATGTAATAATGAGAAGCAAATGCCACATTTATAGGAGACTTATTCCTTTTAACATGTCAGCCTTCTTTTAAACTTAATTAATTATATTAATTCCTTATTAGATAGGGTCGGCCCTTTCAAGGAGGCATGAAGGGTTTAAGTGAAGCGTGGAACCTTTTTGGGTGCACCGAAAGGTATTGGGCCAGGCCCTATATTAAGGAGGTGGATTCCAATGTTGCCCAAGGCAATTGGAATCTGCTAGCCCTAATTACAACCAACATAAATCTTATATAATTCATGTCAAATAGATTAACTTATGATACTATTGCATTCATCGAATTTATAATAAATTATTCAACAACCAATTAAAAATGAATATAAACTATTTTCTCACAATTTTTTTGTCATTATTTAACCAATCATGCCTGAGTGAGGTCTTAGCGACCACCCAATGTAATAATTAAATATCCCATCAGTCAAAGTATTTAATGAATGGAATGATGACAATCTAAGTTGTTCAAGATGTTTATAATACCCATAACTTCACCATAACTTCACCATCACACCATGCCAATACCCATAGGGATATATAATAAGTTATGTACAAAAATAGTTGTCTACATTTTGCCTCTCTTTGTCACTAATTAATAGTTTTTGGATGGTTGAAGGCCTATTTTTAGTGGTTAATATTTATACAATTTAAGGTTAACTTAAGTGTAATGCAATATTCCTAGAGGTCTCTTAAACAATGTTTCACATCTATTAAAATATAAAAATACAACAATAATTAGTTGATATATCCCCAAATATTTGTCACTGGGTTAAGATCAACTAGCCAAGTTAGAGTTATATATAGCTAATAATACACATTGCATATGCATCTATGGGCTCAAGAAATATTATAACCTCTTATAATAATCATTCATTTTTTCATACATTGTGGCAAGTTTTCGATATAATTAATTTTTTTTTTTTAATATTTGAAATTTAGGATAGGTTAAAATAATTCCCTAATTAACAATATTAAATCATTAAAAACATACATAACTTAAACTAACACTAATCTACTCCAACAACAAACTAGAAAAGTGACACTATTTAAATAAAAGTGTTTTACCTTGAACAAATATGGATCAGTGCCTACTCCATTGGGCAATTAAATCATGAATATGAAATTAAAAAAGAAAATATTCAATACATTAATAGAACCCTATTTTAATTTTAGCACTATTTAATCGGGTGAGAGGATATATATAGTTGTGACTTTATATTCCCCTAACTCATTACAAACTATTGTGGAAATATTTGTTATAAAAGATATATAATAAATATATATATATATATATATATATATATATATATATATATATATATATATATATATATATATATATATATATATATATATATATATATATATATATAATTAATATAATATATTCAATTGATTTATAGTTCAATTGCACATCTATTAATGCACTAGAATTAATTTATAGATTAGTAGACTCGTAGATGACTAACCATTACATGAAAAGTTAAATTAGTATATGTATAACTATCATTTTGATATACAACTTGTAGATAATCTAAGAATGATAAAAACCTAGATGATGTGAGAAAACCCATCATGGCCAACTCACTATTTGTTGTATTAGGATTAATTTCAAAATCACATGATAACTAATAGGAAGTGAGTAAACATATCATAGGAATAAATGAGTAACAGTATTCAAACACACAAATTTATTTTACATTAATGATGCCTTTGAATTTGGAGCAATATGGTATGGTTGAGCTACAAAGTTTATTACAAATATTTTTCTAAGAGATGAATTGAAAACCATAAAGATTAAAAACCTTAAGTGTGATATTAAATGCAATATGAGGTAGAAATACATTTAAATATACTCAAATTTATGCCATTTTGATTAAATAATGATTCCTAAAAAAATTAAGAACAAGCTACTTTAGAGTTTCAACAAATCCCTTATGAAATTTTGGATTAATTTTGTCATTATTATCATAACTAGTATATGAAAATATAAACCCTTTGATGAATAATGATTTCTAGGTGGACAAACATTTTTGTAGTGTTCACTATATCTAATTTAATCATAGATTATCTTTAGTCTGTATAGGGGGTAGGTGAGTTTGGATAGTAAAATGTATTGGATTGTCAAAATTCAATGGTCAAAGATAACTCATACAATTAAGGTGTGTGGAATGGGGGGAGTCTAATAAAACAATCCCAAAAAGTTGAGATAATTTTAGAATGTCATAGGTTGGAATCAAACATACATTATGAAAAGTAGTTGGGGAGATGGAAAGTTAAAAATCCAACTCTAAAAGAGTACTTAATGAAAAGGTTTTAGAATTAGGAGCTTCAAGTAGGTGAAGAATACATGATGTGAAGGGATGTTTAGAATTTTCAAATATGATTTGAAAACTTTTAAACATGTTTGATTAGGATCATAGGAAACAAGTACCCAAGTAGAGGAAATCCTACAACTCTAACTCTAATGAACAACTTAAGGAAAAATCAAGTCAAGAGTCAAAAATTAGGGGATGTTCAAATGATTCAAAAGAAAGGAAATTTTTTAATATGAAACAAATGAGAGGTGGGCATGAGAGTGTAGCATCCAAGATTGCACTCTCTTCCAATTTTTCCCTCATTTTAGCCATCACCTTGGCGTTCATGTCCCAAGGTCTGATCAGAGCCTTGACTCTGATCACACCATGCACTAAGCTCAAAATTTTCATCATGCACACTTTATTCCCCAACTTCCTATGTCCCTGATTGGTCAAGACCAGGTCATTGACACTATAGTCCTCCCAATTAGGGCCCATTTTGGGCCCTCGATGATGGTAACATGATTATAGCGGGAGCCTACATCTCATGTCAGCTCATGTCAAAAAATGAAGTTGTTTTCGACAAGCATGTATAAGAGGAGGTTTACCACTCTCATTTTGATATCCATTCGATCAATTGGAAAATTCAAGAAATCAAGCAATCATTCAAATTCAAGTGACCAAGAAATCAATCTTCTTTAAATCATTGGAGTAGAAGTAAGGTCAAGATTCAATCATTGGAGTTGATGTTCATTAACTATGTTTATGAAGACTACATGAAACCCTAATTCCTTGTGTAGACAAAAAAAAGCCATAAAAAGGTATAACATTATTGTTTAAGATATTATTCAACATTTTTCTCAAAAGGAAATCATTTCCACTACAACAATTCAATTACATTTCATTTTTATTTCATGGTTAATTCCAAAACCACGGTTTGACCTAAGGTAAAACCCTATTCCAAACCAATTTCTCTTTTCTACTATGTGCAGGAACATGTACAAAGGTGTAATTCTTAGGATTGAATTTATTCATGGAGACAAACAAGTTCCCCTTTGGATAACAAAAAGTGAGAAGGACAAGAGCAACAAGCATTTTGGTCCCGATTTTTCAGGATTACCTTTTGGGAATAGATCCAAACACCCTCATATAGCTCAGATCCAAGTTCCTAGCTATATCTAATGACTTTAGCTCACTGTTTATGCATAATTACTTAAATTTCAACACGTTTAACCTAATTTCAGTATTTTCACAATTCAACTTAAAAGTGTGTACCAAATCCTAATCCAATGCGTCCAATAGAAATTATTAGCCATATCCTTGTTGATTTGAGGGTAGGTCTATTGTGTTCACCCCTCTTTAATGTAATTGGTTTCTAAGTAAAATTCAAGGCTTTTACTATATCATTTGGTGAAACCCTTATTTTTCACCACATCATATTTTGGTGGTCCCGACATCTTAAACTCTTAATTTCTGATTTATTTTCTTATATTTGAGTGTTTATATATTTTCAAATTCAATTTTACATTTGCAAGTTTAATTTTTAATTGAATTACATAAATTTACAAGTTAAATTCACAAAACCCTAATTTTCAATTCTAAAATTGAGCTTGTGGGTTGTCTAATTTAGATTTATTATTTCAGATATGATTACTTATATGCAATTTCCAATTAAAAAAAAATTCATTCATAGATTTAATTTTCAAGTGAATCACATAAATTTAGTAGTTGAATTTACAAAATCCCTAATTTATAATTCTAAACTTACATGTGGGTTGCATAATTTTTAAATCAATTTTTACATCTAATCTTTATGATATGCTATTCTATGATCTATATGCATTTATCTTTAAAAGTCACAAATCAAATTGCTTAATTCATTGGTTAATCAATCTTTTTTATAAAATTTTGCATTGTTTAATCACAAATTTTAATTTGCAATTTAAATTTCCCTCCTTTGTGCATGAGTTTTACTACCATTAGTCCTACCTACAATGAGAAGAATTTGTAGAATTAAGGCTTCCCAAGGTTTAATTACTAAGGATATGGATCCTAATATGGATAACTTATTTCATGATAATGTTGGTGGTTCCTCTAATCCAATAAATGATGTCATTTATCCCCATTATTTTCATAATTCTCATGATGTGGATGAATCACTACTAGGGTTTTAATTGATCAATTGGAGAAGATTGACAATGAATTCGAACAATGGAAGAGTCAGCAATACCCCAAAAGTGAGGCAATCCCATTGATTCAAGGATTAAAAAGAATGGTACAAAGTGATAAACTTGGTGTTGATATATTGTGTGCCCTTTCCTATATTGTTGACACTAATATAATTCCTATGGAAATTTGTGTTCATGTCCTTGGTTATACTCAAGATACTAGATAATTTAATCATTCTATTCATATGGTAAAGTCCTTGCCTAGTGCCTATATTCACATCTTCTATCATGACAACTTCCACACAAAATATTAATCCTACACATGTTACATGTTACTCAAGGGGGAAACTTTGTGAATCAAAATTCTTTCATATACCTCAATCCATGAGTCTTGCATTTGTGACCCAATCATCTCTCATACCTACATATCATAGTGTTCCACCTACTTACTCCAACCTCAACCTACATACAACAATTTTACTCCTCCATCCCAATCCAATATGTCCAATTTCAATCCATGCACCGAAACAAGAATCAACAACTTAGCCCAAACCATTTCATCCTTGCAACAACAACTATCTTCCATTACCCAATCTAAGTGTAATGTACCCACATTTGATGTTGTGAGCCCATTATCTGATGACATTGTCCATGTTGTCCCTCCTAAACATATGGAAGTCCCTCAATTGGAGCTTTACAATAGAAAAAGTGATGCCTTGGGTCATGTGAAAAAATTTCAAACTTTCTGTAGTGACTTTTCTCATGATCAAAGCCTTTTGGCTAAATTGTTTACTAGAAAATTTAGGGAATAAGCTTTGCAATGATATTGTTCTTTGCCTCCTTGTTATATTACATCATTTCAATAATTATCTAATGCTTTCATTCAATAATTTCACAATAATATTGGTCCTAAAATTACTTCGACTAATTTGATTCTTTGTAAGCAAGGTGTTAAAGAAAAAGTAACTAATTTTATTGGTAGATATAAACATTTGTATTCTCAAATTTCTTATCATATGTCTAATCAAGATTCTCAAAGAATTTTTTTTTTTAATTTACAAAAAGACATTAAGAATAAACTTCTCTTTTCAAAGTTTTCTCCTTTATGCAGTTGTGCACAATGCTTCATAATTATCCTAGCTTTAAGTGTGTCAATTTGAATCATCACCTTCAATGGCTCAAGTTGATAAGAATGAAAACACACTCAACAATCTTTTGTGAAGTTTAAAACAAACAAGGGATACATCAATTTCAATGACAACATCAATAATCAAGTAGCAGCTGCGACATCAGATGTACCTCCTTTATCCAAATACTTTAGAAAAGAATTTACTCCTCTTTCCAAGTCTTTGCATAATATTATGACACAATTATTAAAAATAATGTTGAAACTTCCTCCCATCAAGTCAATTGATACATCCAAACCTTTTCTACCTAGTCATGGCATTGAAAAGTGTTATTCATTAAGGATTAAGATTGAAGGCTTTATTGATAACAATACCATATTCGTAGTAGGTGTAAATGACAAAGGAAACAAATTTGTAGCTCCTCCTAATCAAAATCTCCAAATCTTTACTAATCCTTTTCCTTCCCATTCTACTAATATGGTTGAGTCAGAGCATCTTGATTTTTCTCCCAATGACCTTGGCCTTGAATGTGGTGAATATTTTTTATAAACCTAAACCTCCAAAGCACCTATGCATTACCTTTGATCCTAGTACGACTATTAATGCACCTAATGGACCACTATATATCACTGTGAATATCAATGGAAAAATCTCATGAGGGGTTCTTATTGATCCAACATTTATGGTGAATGTGATAATTCAAGAATATCTTTATACTTTACAATTGCATCAAGTAACATATGATAAATTGGATGTAGTGGTTAAGGTGTATGATGGTTTCTCTTACCCTATGATTGGTTCTATTAAGTTATTCTTGTTGAGGTTGGTACTAAGTGCTTAGATATCATTTTTTCTATTATTCCTACATTGGATCTATTTTGTGTGATGTTGGGACATCCTTGGCTCTCGTCCATGAAATATATGCCTTCTACTATTCATAAATGCTTAAAATTCCCTCCTTATGACAAAATCATAACAACCAATCATAGCATGTATCAACCCATAGTGAGACATAGATATGTTAACTTTGATTATTTTTGGCCTAAAAAAGTTCAGCCTTTTAAGCCTCGTAGTGATTCTCTCTTTCAATCTTATCAAAAGTGGAAGAATGAGATGATCTTATCTTTGAGTAAGCCTAGAGATCCTAGACCTATTACTCCTACTCCTCGTGATGGACCCTATCTCCTTTCTACACCTTATATTCCTCCTCATTATGTTGTAGTCCTAACTCCTACATCTTGCAAAGGGAAGTGTCTGACATCTCCTTTCTTTCAACCTATTAGACCTTCTCACATTCCTCCTTCTCTAAAAAAAGAGAATAAACCTATGTGCATTGATCCTAAACTTTTACAACCCTCAACTAAAACTAAAAGAAACAATTGTGTGAGGGAACACCGACAAAGATGCCATGCTAGGGCTCATGAACTTTATTCTCAAACCTTTGCCCCCACAAAGACGTCGTACATTGACTTGGTCCCATTTTTCTAGCCTTCGTCTAACCAGAAGGAGGAATTTCAACCTAAATCTCCAAGATTAAAAATTATTGAGAAAGATGATACTAATGATTCTAATGATTAATATGATCATGTTGATGTTGACTTTGATTAATCTAAACAATTTTCAAAAGCATTATTCTTACCTCTTGGTAACAGACAAAGTGGTTTGTCATTAGAGAATGGTCCTTGTTTGAAACTTGCAATAGCTCCATCTGCCATGCTCAAAGTTACTCCTCTTTCATCTTGTCCATCTTCCCAAAAATATGTTCAAAAAGATTGGGAGGTGGATGATTTTCTTGATTAGCTTCATTCATGCCATAGATTCTCTCTCTCTCCTCTCTTGCTTGTTCGTAACATTCCTTCATTTATTTCTCAATTCTTCTATTTGTTGTCCTTAGTTTTGCTTACTTGAGGACAATGCAAAGCTGTGAGATCTCTTTTGATCTCTTCCATGTTGACTCAAAAGATGCATGTGCCCTTCTTCAATTATGGTTCTACTTAATTTGGGGGATGAGTTAAATTCAATGAAAATATATATACATTATTTATCATAAGAGCATACTGATCCCAAATTTAGTAGAACCCTTATATGTTTTTTGACCATTATGCTTTGATTTTTCTTTTTTTGGGGGGCATATCATTGTGGTAACATTTTTTTTTATGCATGCTACCTTAAAGAAATTTCTCCCAATGAGACATATGCAATCAGTTTAATGTGGGGGAATACACTTTGCTCATTGTTTGACTTTTTGCATACACTTTCACATATCTTAATACTCAAGTTACTTTGCAAGATGACCCTTTTTCTTTGTAATTTGGTATTTTTTTTTTATGATTCAAAGTAAGTGAACCCTACTAGGCTCTAGTAGTCATTATATTTCTCTCTATCTGTTATGATGTCCCTTTTATCTTGATATTGAAGTAGTAAGATCCTAAATCCCATTGGAGGCTTGGTGTATCTTGTCTATTTGGTGGCTTCATAAAAGCTTTTCAGAGCAAACCTTTGTACTTCACTAAGAGAATTTTCAGTCTCATACTGTTGCTAAAGTGGAGGTTAAATGTAGCATCCTAAATTATACTTAGTTACAATTTTTTCCTAATTTGGGCCCTCACCTTGGTGTTTGTGTCTCAAGCCTTGATTGGAGCCCTAATTATTTTCACACTATGCACTACGCTAAAAATTTTCATCATGCACACTTTATTCCCCAAATTCTTGTGTCCTTGATTTATCAAAACCAAGTCGCTAGGAATTTGGTCCTCAAAGACTAGAGCACCTAGTGCTCTATTCCTCCCAATCAGGGCCCATTATTGGGCCTCGCAACGGTAACATGATTATAGCAGGGACCTCAATCTCACATATCATCTCATGTCAAAAAATTAAGTTATTTTTTGACAAGCATGTATGAAAAGAGGTTTACCCATCTCATTTTGATATACATTCGATCAATTGAAAAATTCAAACAATCAAGCATTCATTCAAATTCAAATGATCAAGCAACCGGTATTTTTTCAATCATTGGAGTAGAAGTAAGGTTAATATTCAAGCATTGGAGTTGATATTCATGTTCTATGTTTATGAAGACTACATGAAACCCTAAGTCCTTGTGTAGATAAATAAAACTCCATAAAAAGGTATAACATTAGTGTTCCAAACATTTTATGGCATTCCCCTCAAAAGGAAATCATTTCCATTACAATAATTCAATTACATTTAATTTGGTTAATTCCAATATCAAGGTTTGACCTAAGGCAAACCCCTATTCCCAACCAATTTCCCTTCTCTACTATGTCTAGGAACACATACAAAGTTGTAACTCTGAGGATCAATTTTATTCACAGAGATGAATAAGTTCCCCTTTGGATGGCAAAAAGTGTCGAGGACCAAAGCGATAGCCATTCTAGTCTCGACATTTTTTGATGACCTTTAGGAATAAATCCGAACACCCTCATATTTCTCATATCCAAGTTTGCAACTCTATCTGATGATTGTAGTTGATTGTTTATGCATACTTTCAGCATTTTCACAATTTAAATTAAAAGAGGGTATTAAAACCTAATCCAGTGAATCCCATAGGAATTCTCAGCTCTATCCCTGATGATTTGAGGCTAGATCTATAGGGTTCACCCCTCTTTAATTTAATTGGTTTCTAAGTAAAACTCAAGGGTTTTACTATATCATTTGGTGAAACCCTAATTTTTCACTACATCACAGAGAGAAAAGGCATACCAAGAAGGTGAAGTTTGATGAATTGATAAGAGTAGAGGGAAAAGGTGAAGATGAGTGAATGATATATCAAGATGGATAAAACTACAAGTTTAAATTTCCAACAACTCGAATAGAGATAGGCTTTGATTAGAAATTACCTCAAAATTACAACTTTTTTACTTCTTGCAACTATTAGCACATGGGGAATGACACAAGGCAATACTTACAAAAAGTTGAATCACATGGGATATCAACTTATACTATCTTGTAGTGGTTATAAGTGATTATTTTAAACTGATTAATAAATAGAGAAGGCGAGGGACAAGAAAAATGGAATTACACATTGAAGTCCCAACAAGGGTAATAAAAATAATAATTCTATATCATAACACTTAAGAGTTATTAGATATAGTTAAAATAGAAGTGATGCTCATATACCGATTCTCTTCATGTGATAATAAATCCATGGTATATATTGACCATCTTTGATATCATCATTACCTATCCTATTGATTCTTACTTCTACTCTATTCTATTGTTAATTCTTATTATGAATTAGTAGATGTAAGCTAGAAGATGGATTAAGAGAAAGTCGAAGGCCATTTTGATGTGTATGTGAATCATGGGTGTGAAAAGTGTTACCATATTCATGGGAATGGATGGATAGTGGTGGATGAGATAGCAATGAAGGTAATATAGAAGAGTATGGGAAATTGGTGAAAGGATAAACAATGGATAGTGTGTAATAGTGTAGGTACGATCAAACTACTACAGGGTTATAAAATGGTAGTAGGAGTAATGTAGAGTATGATCTAATGGTAGTTTTGGCTAGATTTAGAAGGTTTTGAGGTAATACAAATACGATTTCAATTATTTCTAGACTCGTATATCCATTATATAAAATGTAAAGAGACCTAATTCATGTCTAATATTCTTAAAAAAACTATAAAAGTGTAAAATTTCATAAAATTAAAAGATAAATCCTTGAGAATAGGATATTTTAATATTATTATAAAAATATATGATGGAACCTTGAATTATAAAAAATATTTTGAGAGGCTGTACAAACAAGGTAAAAGTAGGAGATAAAAGTGTGAATCATATTCAAATTAGATTCAAATGAGATAAAGACGATGACTTAAGTGAGTAACGTAATGGTTGTATATATAAGAATGTATATAATTTAGTATAATTTAATTTATACTTTTTGTACAATGCATATCTAATTTCTCTCTTTTTATTGCATCACATAAAGGCTTACTGCATATAACATAATATTAAACCTTGGATTCTTCTCAATGTTTTTGTTTCATCACATGGGAGAGGAAGATGTAGTATATCCCATAAACAAAGTAGATGAAGCAATTTTAGTACTAATAGTTGTTTAGGATGAAAATGGAGCAAGGTATTATTAGGGTTAAGATGCACTTTCACACAAACATTAGAATATCAAGCCACAAAGATGTGAGTGAATTTGACTAACTCTTGACAAAGAGAGTCAAATGGTACATTAGGGATTCTATTCCTTTTCTTCTTTGGAAATGGTATAGATTTGAAATGGTATTCAACTAAGATCTAGATATGATGAAAATAAAAATCTAAAATATTATAACAAACTAATGCACAGAAAAAAAAAAACTTCGTAACAGGTATAGAAATGAACTTTAAATATTGAGGTGCACCTGCTACTAAACTCTAGGGCCAAATTCACTTCATCGGGTCACCCAAATTGCTCTGGTCTTCTAACTTTTGCACATAAACTCAACGAAGACCTTCTAATACCTTATACTCTACTCACCCAAAATTTGGTGTAGACTTCTAAGGACTAGGATTCCTGGAGTACCCTGGTCTTTGATAGGGGAGCCTAAAGTGCCCTGATCTAGGGTATTTTTGTCCTAATTTATGGTACTAATCTATATATGCCTGAGGATCTTTTGTCTTTGTCACAAACCTATAGTTGCACTTGCAAAATAGAAAGAGGGTAGGGGGGCATGGCTATATAAAGGTTTTCCTTTCTTAACCACCTATTTTGGTGATTTCCACCTCCTCAAATTGTAAGTACTTAAATTGGAATAGTGTGTGTTATCTTGAACCTTAAGTGTGTCTAAGATTGCTATGAGCTAAAGTGCATAAATCAAATCTAGAGTCTACTCAAATATACTAGAGGAAAAGCCTAAATGATATGATTTGAGTGCAATAACATATTAATTACATAACCTGAACAAAAAAATATAAATCTAAAGCTTAATGAAATAAATGTTGAGAACAATATGAAACCATACCAAATCCCTTAAGAAGAGGTACAATCCAATCATTGGTTGATAATTCCCTATTTTCATCCAATATCTCTTGAATCTTCTATGGTTAATGAATGTTGATGAAGATTTGCTGATGAAATTTTTTTAGATCTGAAATTCCTCCTAAAATTAGCACCATTACTTCATAAGGATATCTCCAATTGTCACCTTCAATTGATAATTTTAGATAGATATCACAGATTAGGAAAGAATTACTATGTATATGAGATTCCAAGTTTAATTTTATGGATAGTTGACTTAGATTTTTTTTTTTTTTTGCATAGAGATAGATTTGAATAGGATATGACTACCTTTTTATCCTCCTACAACTCATAGATAAATTTGTCAGATTGGGATGCTCGAGGTGCACCCATCCAAACAATTTTAGGCCAACTTCTTAGGGGTGCAAGATAATAGGATCCTAATGCCAAAAAACCAAAAATCTATTTGATAAAGTGTTGCAAAACTCATTTACAACCAGATTGTATAACTGTATCAAAATTGTATTTCAATATATATCACCAAGCTGGAGCTTGGTGCAAGGGTTGGTGCCCTAAATCTTTTTAATTCATTGTTTCACTTGTGAGGCTGGATTGGAGCAGTAGTCTCCAACAACATTTCTCATCGATTTTTCCCCATATTCTGTTTTCCTCGTACATCTGGTGTTGTGGGTTGAATTTATGTGTTTTTTTTTTTGGTATCCTCATTTGTCTTACCAGTTTGACTATTTAAGTGACTAGGATAATAACTGGTATTCTAAGCTTGTTTTAAAAAGGAAAGGAATTTAGGAACCACTGATTCACCCCTCTCTCAGTGGTACATTGTGTTCAACATAACCTTGGCCCAAATATGGGGTATGACAAGGGCGTGGCACCTTGGTCCTCACCAAGACCATGGTACCACGTTGTGGTCCTCCCGAATTGGGGCCTATTTTGAACCCTTTTCCCTATTAAAAATTTGAGATGAAACCTTTCCTTGTGTCGGCCTATGTCAAAAAATTAACGTTGACTATGGGAACGCATGTAAGGAGTTCTTCCCCTCTCATTTGGATAGAAGAGACATAAGTGGATTTAAATTCTCTTTTACCATTTAATTAATCAATTTAATTAAATCTAAAGTCTTCTTTTATCATTCTACACATCATTAAATTGGGCCCTTTACGCTAACCATGTCTCTTTTTATTCCTTCAATTAATTAATTCATCAAAATACCTAATTAAATCTTATTTAAACCTTCAATGCCCAATTCCACATATCTAAACTCCTTTAATTACCGCACCCACTTGGGGATCACCTTATCATCACAATACCTTGCATCCCTAAAAAATTGGAAAAAACTTTGGTTGGACCGATGTGAATCACATCAATCCCTACTTTTTCTCCTTGATTTTTGGGATCGTGATTTGGTTGTATTATAATTTTCAAACCTGACTTGGTGTGAAAATATATCATTTCTAGGTCGGCCTATGATAGAAAACAACCTTTTCTTTCCTCATTTGAAGGGATCCAATCCATCCACAAGCAATTGAAGGGAGCCTCATGCGAAGTGAAAGTGTGAATTATATGAAGTCTTCTCAAGAATTCATCAAGTATACATCAACCATTTTGGAGAAACTTTACATCATTCATTTGAAAGCATGTGCATGTGATTGGGGTTTTCCCATGTGCATGCCATTTCATACAACATATGTGATTATATCAAGAAGAAAAGCATCATTATAAGTCATTGTAGATCGAAGGTATTACCTTTCCATTATTTATTTCAAGCATTTGCAATATTTCATTCAAGGTTAATTCCAAAACAAGGTTTGACTTAGGCAAACCTTATTCCCAACCCCTTTGGTCTTCTTTTTGTGTGCAAGAAATAGCTATGGAGCTGCTCTCTTCAAATTAAGCTTTGTTCACATAGATGAATCATACCCCTTTGGTGTGAAAAAAGTCTGATCGCTCATGATACTTTTTGGGTAATTTCAGGGAGTAAGTTCATTTTTGACTTGTATTGCTCAAATCTAGGTGCGTGTAAAAATCTTGCATTGTCGCTCGTTGTTTTCTCAGTTTTACCTTCAATTTTTAGCATTTTACCCTATTTCAACAATTCAACTCACAAAAGAGGAACACACATTCAATCCAAATTCACTTAGCATTTAGTCTTGATGTGATTCATGACTAGATCTAGTGGATTCCCCATGCCCTTTTCAATGTAATGTCCCCTAAGTGAAAAATTAGTGGTTTTTATTGTATATATTTTATATTGAATATCTCCATGACAGTTTGTAAAACTTCTACGGAATGCAACGTCACAACTATTTATTTCTTCTCACCACATTCACTTGTGCAACTATAGTAGAAGTTTGATGTATGTATGAAAACATATTATACATTACAAATACTTTGTAATGGCCATATTTTCTTGCACAAGAGTCATTGTAGTTCTAAGATAGATTATTGCATATGCACATTATATTTTATATAAATTTTGGTTTTCTTAAAATAAAAAATATGATTCTATTGATGTTGTATTGAATATATTCCATTTTAACTTGGTATTCATAATTTCATTACTTAATGAAGAATTTTAGTTAAATATTATAATTTTTATATCTAGTTGTAGGAGTAGATTTGTGTTACTTAAAGTTATGTATGTTCTTCATTATTTAGCATTGTTAACCAAGAAATTATTTTAAGTTATCCTAAATGTTAAATACTCAAATAATTATCTTTAGACCTTTTCACAATCTATGAAAATTAATTGATTATTGTAAGGAGTTGTAAGATTTCTTGAATTCATAAATGCATCTACAATGATCTTTACCTAGTCACAAATACTTATGGTCAAGTACTAATTTGGGTATAGTTACTAATTGTTGTTATAAAATCTTTTAAGGGCACCTCTCTGAATATAATTTATTAAGTTTAATTTAAGCTCAAAGTGTATCAGTATTATTCACTCTCAAAATAGTTGCAACATCGTCTCAAGAAAGGCAAAATGTAGACAATTGTTTTTGTGCATACCTAGTTACATTTAATTCTATTTAATTAATTACATATAATTTATTTTAATAATTTCATGATTTCTCTCATTCTATCCTAGATGTATTTATGTATATATCTATTATTTTTTAATTATTAAATTGTCCTTCACTTGATCCTATTAATGAAATAAATATTTATTATTTATTTAGATGATTTTAAAAATTAATTTTATTTCTTTATTATTGTCCATTCAATCCCACCTTTCAGTTGTTAACATGGATTATAATATAAATTTTCTATCACATGACAATTTTCCCTTTCACATGTTTAATTAAATCTTGTCTGATTCATTGAATCTAGACACCTCACAGAAGTCAAACTAACTTTTCATCCCATCCATTCATTCTAAACTAAACCTCTTAATCTTAGCCCTTCACATAAGAATGTTTCTTTAATGCACTTCCTAACCCTATATTAAATCCATCATGTGACACTTGTCACATGACTAAAACTTTGAGTTTAACCTTAATTTTCACTCTAACCATCCATTATCAATCTATTGTTGCTCTTGATTTTGCCTCTTGAAAATTCTATAAAGTAAAGGCCTCTCACATCATTTACATACCTTCAATCATCATTATTTATTGTGCCTAATTTTTTTTTCTAATTTTCTATCTAATCTTCTGTCTAATCTATTATTGCTCTTGAGAATTCTATAAAGTAAAGGCCTCTCAGACCATTTACATATCTTCAATCATCATTATTTATGCTATCCAATTTTCTATCTAAATATTCTTTCATAGCCTTATGCTAAAGAAATTTCTATCTAATCTTCCATTAGGGAACAAATCAAATGGAATCAGAGTGCACTTTATTTCAACTCTCAATCTAAGCATAAATAAAGATTTTCAATAAAGGTATTGTGTGTCTATTACATTTATCTTCCATTTTATTTACCTTCAATCTTTTCCTTTCATTATCATGATTTTGTCGAGTTTTATTACATTGGGCAAGAAACAGATGTATTGTGTAAGCCATGACAGAAATTTTTCACCTTTATGCTTTAAAACATGGTTCGAGAGGTTATCTATGAACTGTATTATTGGTTGTGGCGTTGCAGTGATTCTAAACATAAAAATCCAATCAGACATGGATTAAAAAAAAACCATCGAGCAAACTGTGGATCAAGAAATGATGGATTCAAAACCTAATCAACAAATGACGACCCAGAGGCATCAATTTGTGGCCTCAAATTCCACCGATGTGAAATTACGAATATTTGGGCCAAACAGAGAGGAGTATGAGGGAAATCCACTTCATCTTCATTCTGAAATTCTTCAAATGTCGGATTTTTTGAGGGCATTGTCTTCGGATATCCGACCTTTTGAAATTGAGCTAACCAATTTTCAATCCTTTGAAAACTAAAATGCATTGAGATGATGTATTCTTATTCTTTTCATTTCTGCAATGTGGATGAATGCCTACCAATTCTCCCAGTTGCTTCGGAATTACATTTTAGATTTTGGACTAGAGAATGTCATTTTAGATTTTAGATTTTGTCATAGAGAATGTCAAAACAATGATCTCTTTTCTTTCCAGTGAAGACTGTGTCGATGAGAGGCAACCAAATATTCGAGAAGCAGTGAGCCAATTTGTAGGGAGATGCATCTTCAGGCATTGCAGATGTGTGCAAGCAAATCATATTAGAGGCTTTCGAAGCTAAAATTGCTAATATGTGCGAGCCTACCGTTTTCAATTTTAATGTGTCTAAAGCTAACATTAAAAGCGTTGTGCTGCCTCTCTATGGAAGTGATTCTTCCCAGCTGTGGCCCTTTAATGTAATTGTTCAGTGTGATAGGACGACCATGGAAGCCACAGTGAGGATATTATGTGAAAAACTGAACCCTTCTGACATCAATCGAAGATAATTGGGGTGTCTGGAGGCTCTAGGAAATGGGAAGATAATTGTTGAAACGGGAGTCACTGTGGCGTCAAGACTCCCTTTGCAGGGGAGTTTCATTAGAGTAAAGGGCCACAGCAGGGCAAAATAAGAATGCTCCTCATTCGCCGGATTATTTTCAGTACTTGATATCACAGCAATTGCAATGTTAGCTTTAAATTCCTCTAAAATAATTGGTTGTTTCTTTTCGGCACAGTCACAACTGGAAACAAAAGATATCATTGCCTTGATATTCTCTCTCACAAAGTCTAAATAGTTATTGTTCTGTTTATCAATCCGTGCATTCAAATCGGGCAAGACGCTCAAATTCAGAGAGGATAATAGATTTCTAATTTTGGACTCTTGCTCAGAGTTCCAACGAACAACTTCCAGATATCTCATGCATTGTTGCATAAGTTTATCCACTAACAATTCCGAAGCAACAGATAGAATTTCCAGGCATTCATCCACATCGGAGAAACGATGAGATGAAGTAGAAAAATACATAGAATTGTTTTCAAAGGATTGACTAGCGCTCTGATGACAAAGTCTTAAAAAAATCGGAAGCTTGAAGAGTTTGGGAATGAAGGCGAAGAAGATTTCCCTCATACTCTTCTCTGTTTGGGCCAAATATTTGTAATCTTATATCAGTAGAGTTTGTGGCCCCAAATTGAGGATGCCGGTCAATTTGCTCCTTACCTGTTGAAACCATGCCTAATTTTATTTTTCTGTATGGAATCACTGCAACAACACAACAATAATACTATAAGATGGTTAACATATAAAACTTGTAATGGTAAAATACAATAAATATGCTGGTGAATAGTTTCTTCTGATGGCCTTTGGCCTTTGTCTGGCTTAATAAATTTTTGGGAAAATTATGATGGAAGGTATTAAAAGATTGATGAAATATAATAAAAAAATTGAAGGTGCATAAAATGGAAGATAATTGCAATACACGATACCTTCATTTAAAACTCTTTTTCTCTTTAGATTGAATTCTTGATCTACAATTTGTTCATTAGATTTTGAAGCAATGTCTGATTGGATGTTTGTGTTTGGAATCACTGCAATAGGACAAACACTAATAGAGTTCATAGATAACTTCCGACTTAATGCATCTTTCCCACTTGTAAGATGGTTAACATATAAAGCTTGTAATGGTAAATTACAATAAATATGCTAGGGATTAATTTCTTTGCATGGCCTTTTAGAGAAAATCAATATGAAAGAGAATAAAAGATTAAAGGTTAAAAAAGTGGAGAATAATTGCAATACACACAATACCTTCATCTAAAACCTTTTTTCTCCTTCCCATGCCTGACTGCATTTTTTTGGCAGTGTTTGTAAGATGGTAAACTACAATAAATATTATGGTCAATAATTTCTTCTCATGGACTACAGAGTACATATTTTCTTTGCAACACTTAATTTTATCAATAATAAAGACACAATACCTTCACCTAAAATCTTTATTTCTCTGTAGATTGAAGAAAATTTAGATAGAAAATTGGACAGCATAACATCATGATAAAGAAAATATGCAAATGAGGTATGAGACCTCTCCTTTTTATAGAATTCTCAAGATGCAAAATCAAGCCCTAAGCTATATTGATGATGGATGACTGATATTGAATGAAGATTAGGGTTAAGATCAAAGTTGGAGACATGAGACAAGTGTCACATAATGGATTTTATTTAGGGTTAGGAGTTGCATTATGACAACATCCTTATGTGGATGGATCCGATTAAGAGGTTTTGTTTGGAATGAATAGATTAGATAAAATGTTTGTTTGACTTTATGGAAGTGTCTCCATACAATGAATTTAGACAAGCTTCATCAAAAAAGTGAAAGAGGGGCTCATCACATGATGACCCAATTATATATTATGATCCATGTGAATAAATTAAGGGCAATGATAAAATATTTTAGAGGTGAATTAAACAAACTAGCACTTGTACCTATACAAGGTTCAAGGATTAAGGTAAAAACTTAAATGTATTTTAACATTGGGTAACTATTATATAGTAATAAAAATCTACATATGTTTTGATGTACTTGAAAACGGCAGTACTATTGTATTAATTGAATTTCTAAAAGTTGCCATTAAATTGTTTAACACCAAATTAGAAATGAATATAAATTATTTTCTCACAATTTTTTTGTCATGTTTTAATCAATTTTTTTTAAAAAGATTACCATGAAAAAAGCTTACACATTCATGTCAAATAGATTAACTTATGATATTATTGGATTCATTGAATTTATAATAAATTATTTAACAACCAATTAAAAATGAATATAAACTATTTTCTCACAATTTTTCTTGTCATTTTTTAACCAATTTAAAAAGAAATCTTACTATGAACAAAGCTTACATGGTTCATGTTAAGTAAATTAACTTATGTGAAATATAAATAATAGAAAGAGAATACCATGAAAAAAATAAAACCAATTAAAATTCTTGAACTTTAAAGGCCAACCAAGCATGCTTGAGTGATGACAATCTAAGTTGTTCAAGATGTTTATGATGGTGAGGCTTTCTCAAAGGTGAAGTCTATTGACTAATATTATATATATATTTAATTTACGATATGTAAAATAATCAAATAGATAAATTAATGGGACGAATGGAGTGATGACAATCTGAGTTGTTCAAAATATTCAAATAAATCATAACTAATAAATAATTAATAGGATATATGATGGTTTGATTTAAAAAAAAAAAAGGTAAATGCTTTTGACCTAGAACTATGAATCTTTATGGCAAGAATAACAACACCATAACTTCACCATCACACCATGCCAATACCGATAGGGATATATAACTAATAAATAATTTATAGGATATATGATGGTTTGTTTAATGCTTTTGACCCAAAACTATGAATCTTTATGGTAAGAATAACAACACCATAACTTCACCATCACACCATGCCAATACGGATAGGGATATATAATAAATTATGTACAAAAATAGGTGTCTACATTTTGCCCCTCTTTGTCACTAATTAATATATTTTGGATGGTTGAAGGCCTATTTTAAGTGGTTAAAATTTATACACTTTAAGGTTAACTTAATTTTAATGCAATATTCCTAGAGTTGTCCCAAATATTTGTTACTAGGTTAAGATCAACTAGCTCAGTTAGAGTTCTATATAGCTAATAATGCACATTGCATGTGCATCTATGGGTTCGAGAAATGTTATAACCTCTTATAATAATCTTTCAATTTTTCATACATTGTGGCAAGTTTCCAATACAATAAACATATTTTTTTAAATATTTGGCATTTAGGATAGCTTAAAATAATTCCCTAGTTAACAATATTAAATCATTAAAAACATGCATAGCTTAAACTAACACTAATCTACTCCAACAACAAACTAGAAAAGTGATACTATTTAAATAAAAGTGTTTGACCTTGAACCAATATGGGTCAGTGCCTACTCCATTGGGCAATTAAATCATGAATAAGAAATTAAAAAAGGAGATATTTAATACAACATCAATAAAACCATATTTTTATTTTAGTGAAATTGCATACTATATAAAATATAATGTGCATACTTAATGATCTATATCAGAACAACAATGACCCTTGTCGAATAAAACCTAACCATGTTACCAAGTATTTGTAATTTTTAGATGTTTTCATACATATATCAAACTTTTATATTTATGGTCGCACTATTTAATTTGATGAGAGGATATATATAGTTGTGACTTTACATTCCCCTAAGTCATTACAAATTGTTGTGGAAATATTTGTTATAAAAGATATATAATTAAAAAAAAAATTATAAACTATTAATATAATATATTCAATTCATTTATAGCTCAAATGCACATCTATTAATGCAGTATAATTAATTTATAGGTTAGTAGACCCATATATTGGCTTGATGTCTAACCATAACATGAAAATTCAAATTAGAATACGTGTAGCTATCATTTTGATATAAAACTTGTAGATAATAGGCTAAGAAAGATAAAAACTTAGATGATGTGAGAAAACCCATCATCACCAACTCACAATCTTTGTTGTATTATGATTATTTTTAAAATCACATGATAACTACTAGGAAGTGAGTAAAAGTATCATAGGAATAAATTAGGAGCATGCTAATCTGAGAGGATCCGGTTAATACCGAGAGGGGAGGTGAATCAGTATTAAAAACAGTTCATAACTTAAACTTAAACTGATAAAACTTCACCAAATCAATCACAAACTAGTAATAAACTATTTATTAGTACTGGTAATCACTGATATACAACTGTTAAACTGATTTATCAGAACTTCTCATTAAGTGTTCATCAACATGCATAAACTGAAAGTAAATCAAAATAACACATCAAAAGCATTCACCACATGAACACTAGAATTTTCACATGGAAACCAAAATAGGGAAAAAACCATGGTGGGAATTGGTACCCACAAAAATTGTGCACTCTTTCAAAATGTGCCCTGTTAGAAGACTAGCCTAGTTAGGAAATTATGATGATGCCATGTTTAGGAGCTTACAATGATGCCATGTTAGGAGCAAAA
The DNA here is from genome assembly GCF_030272615.1 of Cryptomeria japonica. NCBI lineage: Eukaryota > Viridiplantae > Streptophyta > Pinopsida > Cupressales > Cupressaceae > Cryptomeria > Cryptomeria japonica. The sequence continues at coordinate 655,707,038 of NC_081414.1, read as the reverse complement.
CCTCTTAGGAGTCACCCAGTTAAGGGATTTCTACGATGAGCCCTTTTAGGAGCTTTGCCCTGTTAGAAGAAACCTCGCAACAGGATTTAAGACTCAAATGTTGAGCTACCAGGTTAAGGGATTTACAATTTGAGGCCTATTAGAACCTACTCGGTTAAGGGATTTTGTCTGCTAAAACTGTTACGGAACAACATATGAACGATCTTGAAATAGCACTAACTCCTTGCTTGTTCAGATCCAATTTAGCTCCAATCTGCTACACTCTTGTAGATATACCACATTGGTTCGAGTTCACACTCTTTTCTCAAATCACTGACACACTAAACATCAACTATACCAACCTAAATAACCTTTACATCTTAGTCAGTTACAAAACCCTAGATACACCAAAATTCAAATGAATTTACAATACAGATCATCATAGATCATTAAAAAAAATTCAAGACAATAATAGCAGTTTAGTGATCGTAACTCATCATAGCAACTCAATCTGATAAGTAGTCAAACCCATAAAACACTCTTCTATGCTCTTCGTTGTTTCCCAATAAATTCTATCCTTAATCGTGCCAAAATGTCAACTTATCTTTTCACACGGGTTGTGCCACATCACCATCATTATTTAAACATGATATAAATCACCTCCAAACCATAAAAGATCACCGGTTAAAATAATTTGTTACTGGTTCTAAAACCCTTCTTAAACCCTACAGAAAATACAACAGAAATCATAAACATGACTCCCAATAATCAAAGAATGATGCGGTTTTGGTCAAAGATACATTAAAATGATACAAATACATGTTCCAAACCTCAACACTTGACTCATCACCAATCTCCAGAACCAATCAAAACATTTGCACGTTTATCGGTTAAGGTCCTAATTCCTAGTTCATTGTCTTTAGTACTGGTAAGGCATTTCCGGTACACCAAAAAGACTTAGATGACAAAATAAATAGGAAAAAAATAGTTGCCACATAGTTTTCCATCAATGACAACACAAATAATTGATCAAAGTCATTAAGCCAATAATATCAATCTCTTCATCACTTTATCATTACCAACAGTCCTTTATCAGTTCATCAACATTCTCCATCAGCATCAGTTATGCCAATCATACCAACAATCTCCCCCTTTGGAATTGATGGCAACACCAACATATCCCACTATCAACTACAATCTTCTATGCTGCCTTCACTTGCTCTTCTTCTACTACACTACTTTACCTACTCTAATTCTTCTCCTCCAGATCATATTAATTCTCCCCCTTTCTCTTACAATTCTTCTCCCCCTTTGACAACAATGCCAAAGGTGCAAATGCATCTCCAGTATTCATTCTTGTTGTTGTTGTCTCCAACATCTCTGCAAATCTCATCTAAGGTGCTCCCCCTAGTAAGTAGCCATCATTTCATCAATCCATAGTGAAAAATAATCAATAAGCCCACTGGATTGATGCATCTCTTGCATCTTAGTTGATCTTATGTAGGGGTCTGACCCCTAATTTACCTCTGCGGTACTCAAAGGTTGTCTTCAGCAAAGGTTTAGTGAAGATTTATGCTAACTGCTCTTTGCTTGTCACATATTCCATTTTGACTTGTTTCTCTTGTACTCTCTCCCTCAGAAAGTGATATTTCAGTTGTATATGCTTTTTCCTTGCATGTAACATAGGCTTTTTTGAAATATTAATAGAACTAGTATTGTCACAATAAATAATCATCGGTTAAGAGATATCTTTCTTATAACCTTCCAACATATGTCTCATCCAGATAGCCTATGTACAATTCATAGATGCTACAACATATTTTGCTTCAGCTATTGACTGTGATACACATGTTTGCTTTTTTTTTGTCCAAGCAACCAATCTACCTCCAAGAAGAAAAGCTCCACCGGTAGTGCTTTTCCGATCATCAACATTGCATGTCCCATCTACATTAGTAAACACTTTCAAAGAAAAGTCATCTTTATAAGGATACCATAAGCCGTAATCCATTGTGCCTTTCAGATATCTGGATATCCTTTTCACCGCTACCAAGTGAGTCTCCTTGGGATCTTTCTGAATTCTAGCAACCAATCCAACAACATGTACAATATCTAGTCTACTGTGAACAACATAATGCATCTTACCAATCATGAACCTATATTCCTTTTCATCTATAGATGGCGAATCATCATGTTTAGACAACTTACAACCTGTCACCATCAGTGTACCAACTAGTTTGCAATCTTCCATGCCAAAAGTTTTCAATACTTCTTTTACATATTTAGTTTGGAAGATAAATATTCCACCATCTAGTTGCTGGACCTGCAACCCAATGAAATTTTTTATCTCACCAATAAGAGACCAAATTATTTCTTCATTTCCTTAGCAAAAGCCATACATAAATCATCATCACCACCAAAGATTATATCATCAACAAAAACTTATGCTATCAATATTCTATCTCCATCATTCTTTAAATATATGTTACTATCCTCACCGGTGTACTGGAATCCTATCTTGATCAAATGTGTATGCAATTTTTCAAACCATGCTCTCGGTGCTTGCTACAAACCATATAGAGCTTGGTGTAATTTGCAAACCATATTTTCATCTTCACTTTATGCAAATCCATCTGGTTGTTCTATATATACTTCTTCTTCCTGGATACCATTTAGAAAAGTTGATTTAATGTCCTTCTGATATACCTTAAATCCTTTAAAAGAAGCAAAGGCAAGTAACATTCTTACACCTTCCAATCTTGCCACTGGTGCAAAGGTTTCACTATAGTCTTATCCTTCTTGTGCATAGCCTTTGCAAACAAGTCTTTCTTTATTCCTTACAACCTTGCCATCTTCATTTAACTTGTTTTTAATAACCCATTTTGTACCTATAACATTCTTGTCTTCCGATCTAGGAACAAAAGTCTAGGTCTTGTTTTTCTCTATCTGATCCAATTCCTCATTTATAGAATTAATCTAGTCATCATCCTTCAATGCTTCTCTTACTGTTTTAGGCTCAACAGTAGAAATCAGACAAGAGTTTTCTCTGATTTTCCTTCTAGTCTATACAACGACATTCTTATCTCATATAATTTGGTCTTCTGAATTATTTAATTTGACATACCTTGGTATTACTAGTTCTAGTGTTGTTCCTTCTACTTCATGTTCATCATTTTCTTCATAGCTTTCTTCATTTACCGGTTGAGCACCTATTCCTGCATTGTTTTGTTCATCATTATTCTACACTTCTGGTTGTTTCTTAACAAGTACTTGGTTCAAAGTATAAACATCTATACTAACTGTTTCCCTCCAAAACATCTTAGGTACTACACCTTGTATCAAGATTGTTCTAGCAGCTTCTTGAATTGTCATGTTCCTTCTCTCAACAATTCCATTTTGTTGTGGAGTTTTGGGTGCTGACATCTGCCTATTAATTCCATGTTCATCACAAAACTTCAAAATACTCATAAGAAGTGAACTCACCTCCCTGGTCAGATCTCAAACATTTCAAACTCCTCTCGGTTTCCTTTTCAACTAAAGCTTTAAATTCCTTGAATTTACTGAAATCCTCAGACTTTTCTCTCAAAAAAGTTAGCCACGTCATCTTTGAAAAATCATCAGTAAAAATCATAAAGTACTTATCACTATAATAGCTTCTAGTCCTCATAGGACCAGATAGATCAGTGTGAACTAAAATCAAGGATATGCTCTAAAGAAAAAATTTTACTCTTAAAAGATACCGAAGTCATCTTACCCATCTGATAGTCCTTACACAACACATTGTCTGGTTTCACAAGTTGAGGCATACCTATCACAATACTTGATTTTCTAACCTTTATCAATCTTAGCCACCAAATAACTATTCACATTAGTATTCAGATGAAAAATATCACCTCTAGTCTTCTTTCCAGTAGCAATAAACTCTCCTTTACTTCCAAGGATCCTGCACACTCCAATCTTAAATTCAAGGAGATATCCTTTATCATTTAATTGTCCAACACTCAGTAAGTTATTTTTTAATCCATCTACCCAAAATATATCATCTTCATTACCAAAACTTTCAATGAAATAGATCCTTTACCTTTAACCATGCACGGTGAGTTGTTACCAAACCTTACCACACCACCATAAAATTCTTTAAGAGATATGAACTTGTTCCTATCACTGGTTATGTGGTGTGAGAAACCACTATCTATTATCCATTCATCACTGATATCCATGTGTGATACCAAATATTTTTCATTAGTCAAATCTTCCTTCATAGCAACAAAGACAATTTCCTTATTGTCCTCTTCCTCGAATTCCTCATCTGTAAAACCTTCATCCACTACAACATAGCAATGATTATTTCCTTTTCCTTTAAATTTCTTGAAATTTTCCTTTTTATCACCATTAAGACAATTTGCAGCAATGTGTCCAATATTATTGTAGGAAAAACACTTCAGAGGAAGTTTACCTTTGTACTTATCGGTGCCTCTAGGAAATCTTGTAGCCAATAGAGCCTCAAGCTCCATCACATGATCTTCATCATCACCATCTCCTCTGCTACCGTCATGACTAGACCTACAGTCATGATTATGACAAATATCCTTTCCTTTCTTCACAAATGTACCAGCTAAAGAAGCCTTAAAAATAGATTCAGATGGCCTAGAAACACTATTATCAAAGATGTTTAATTCAAATGCAATCAATTTACCAATAAGGGAATCAATAGTAGCTTTATCTTTAGAAACAGATCTCAATTCTTGTATTGAAGATATCCTAATAGCATATTGTGGTAAGAGAGTTCTAATCATCTTACTAACCATAGTGTCTTCTTCAACTTTAACTCCAACATTCTTAATACCACCTATGAATTCCTTAATCCTTTGTCCATATTGTGCTATATTCTCACCATCAACCATTCTCATATCATCAAATTTACCTCTAAGACTTTCTTCCTTAGCCCTTTGTACATGTTCATCACCTCCATAAATGAAACCTAATTTCTCCCATACTTCAAATGTAGTCTCTAATCCATGAACATCTATATACTCAAAGTCCGACAAAGTACTTACAATTGCTTCAAGTGTCTGGATGTTTACTTGCTGCTCCTTAAGCTCATCAGGTGTCAAGGGACTGGTAGTAGGAGCCTTATACTTGTTTGTCACATTATGCCAAAACCGAGAACCCATTCCTTTGATATATATCTTCATCTGATCACTCCATACCCGATAGCTGTCCTTGGTAAACTTGGGACCCTCTTTCATCATCTTTCTCAAGATCTTTTTCTCAAGTTGTTAAGATTCTACACACAGAGGACCTAATGCTCTGATACCAATTGTTAATATGAGAGCATCCAGTTAATAGTGAGAGGGGGCGTGAATTAGTATTAACAAAAATTCATAACTTAAACTCATACAAATTTCTTTTACATTAATGATGCCTTTGAATTTGGAGCAATATGGTTTGGTTGAGCTACAAAGTTTATTACAAACATTGTTCTAAGAGATGAATTGAACACCATGGAGATTAAAAACATTAACTAAGATATTAAATGCAATATGAGGTAGAAATACATTTAAATATCCTTAAAATTATGCCCTTTTAATTAAATAATGATTCCTAAAAAGTTTAAGAACAAGCTACTTTAGAGTTTCAACAAATCTTTGATGAAATTTTGGATTAGTTTTGTCATTATTATCATAACTAGCATATGAAAATATAAACCCTTTGATGAATAATGGTTTCTAGGTGGAGAAACATTTTTATAGCATTCACTATATCTAATTTAATCATAGATTATCTTTAGTATGTACAGGGGGTAGGTGAGTTTGGATAGTAAAATGTGTTGGAGTCTCAAACTTCAATAGTCAAAGATAACTCATACAATTAAGGTGTGTAGAATGCGGGGAGTCTAATAAAATAATACCAAAAAAGTTGAGAGAATTTTGGAATGTCATAGGTTTGAATCGGACATAAATTATGAAAAGTAGTAAGGGAGATGAAAAGTTAAAAGTCAAACTCTAAAAGAGTACTTAATGAAAATGTTTGAAAATTATGAGCTTTGAGTTGGTGACGAATGCATGATGTGAAGGGATGTCTAGAATTTTGAAATATGATTTAAATATTGGATTAGGATCATAAGAAATAAGTACCCAATTAGAGGAAATCCTACAACTCTAAATCAAATGAAAAACTTAAGGAAAAATTGAGTCAAGAGTCAAAAATTAAAGGATGTTCAAAGGATTCAAAAGAAAGGAAAATTTTAATATCAAAGAAATGAGAGGTGGCCATAAGAGTGTAGCATCCTAAATTGTACTCTCTTCCAATTTTGTCCTCACTTTTGCCATCACCTTAGTGTTCATGTCCCAAGGCCTGATCAGAGCCTTGATTCTGCTCACACCATGCACTAAGATCAAAATTTTCATCATGCGCACTTTCTTTCGCAACTTCTTGTGTGCCTGATCGGTCAGGACCAGGGCGCTATCGCTCTGGTCCTCGCAATTAGCGCCCATTTTGGGTCCTCTCAATAGTAACATGATTATAGTGGGAGCCTACATCCCATGTCAGCTATGATGTCAAAAAATGAAGTTGTTTTCGACAAGCATGTTTAAGAGGAGGTTTACCACTCTCATTTTGATATGCATTCAATCAATTGGAAAATTTAAGCAATCAAGCAATCATTCAAATTCAAGTGAGCAAGAAATCAATCTTCTTTCAAGTATTGGAGTAGAAGTAAGGTCATGATTCAAGCTTTGGAGTTGACATTCATGTTCTATATTTATGAAGACTACGTGAAACCCTAATTCCTTGTGGAGACAAACAAAAATCCATAAAAAGGTATAACATTAGTATTTCGGACATTATTCAACATTTCTCTCAAAAGGAAATCATTTCCACTACAACAATTCAATTACATTTCATTTTTATTTCATGGTTAATTGCAAAACCAGGGTATGACCTAAGGTAAACCCCAATTTTAAACCAATTTCCCTTCTCTACTAATTGCAAGAATAGGTAGAAAGTTGTAATTTTTAGGATTGAATTTATTCACAGAGACAAACAGGTTCCCCGTTGGATAAAAAAAAGTGTGAAGAACCAGAGCAACAAGTATTTTGGTCCCTATTTTTCAGGATGACCTTTTGGGAATAGATCAAAACACCCTCATATAGCTCAGATCCAAGTTCATGGCTCTATCTGATGAATTTAGCTCACTGTTTATGCATAATTACTTAAAGTTCAACACATTTAACCTAATTTTAGTATTTTCACAATTCAACTTAAAAGTGTGTATCAAATTCTAATCTAGTGAATCCAATAGGAATTCTTAGCCATATCCATGTTGATTTGAGGCTAGATCTATTGTGTTCACCCCTCTTTAATGTAATTAGTTTCTAAGTACAATTCAAGGATTTTACTATATCATTCGGTGAAACCCTAATTTTTCACCATGTCACATTTTGGTGAATGTGACATCTTAAACTCTTAATTTCTGATTTATTTTCTTAGATTTGAGTGTTTATGCATATTCAAATTCAATTTTATATTTGCAAGTTTAATTTTTTATTGAATTACACAAATTTACAAGTTAAATTCACAAAACCCTGATTTTTAATTCTAAAATTGAGCTTGTGGGTTGTCTAATTTGGATTTATTATTTCAGATCTGATTACTTATATGCAATTTGAAATTAGAATTTACACTTATAGATTTAATTTTCAACTGAATCACATTAATTTAGTGGTTGAATTTACAAAATCCCTAATTTATAATTCTAAACTTACATGTGGGTTGCATTCTTTTTTAAATCATCACATCTAATCTTTATGATATGCTATGCTATGATCTAGATGCATTTATCTTTCAAAATCACAAATCAACTTTCTTAATTCATTGTTTAATGAATCGTTTTTATAAAATTTTGCATTGTTTAATCACAAATTTCAATTTTAAATTAGATTTCCCTCCTTTGTGCATGAGGTTTACTACCATTAGTCCTACCTACAATGTTCCTATGAGAATAAGTTGTACAATTAAGGCTTCCAAAGGTCTAATTACTAAAGATATGGATCCTAATTTGGATAACTTATTTCATGAGAATGTTGTTGGTTCCTCTAATCCTACAAATTATGTCATTTATCCCCATTCTTTTCATAATTCTCATGGTGTGGATAAAAAACTAACTAGGGTTTTGATTGATCAATTGGAGAAGATTGACAATGAATTTGAACAATGGATGAGTCGGCAATACCCTGAATGTGAGGCAATCCCATTGATTGAAGGAATAAAAATAATGGTACAAGGTAATAAACTTGGTGTTCATTTGTTGCGTGACCTTTCTCATATTGTTGACACTAATGTCATGCCTATGAAAATTTGTGTTGATGTCCTTGGTTATACTCAAGCTACTAGACAAGTTAATCATTCTATTCATATGCCTACATCCTTGCCTAATTCCTACATTCACATCTCCTATCATGACTACTTCCACACAAAATATTAATCCTACACATGTAATATGTTACTCAAGGGGGAAACTTTGTGAATCGAAATTCTTTCATGTACCTCCTTCCATGCATCTTCCATTTGTGACCCAATCATCTCTCATACCTACCTTTCATAGCGTTCCACCTCCTTACTCTCAACTTCAACCTACATACAACAATGTTACTCCTCCATCCCAATCCAATATGTCCAATTTTAATCCATGCATTGAACCAAGAATCAAAAACTTAGCCCAAACCATTTCATCCTTGCAAAAACAACTAGCTTCCATTACCCAATCTAAGTTTAATGTGACCACATTTGATGTTGTGAGCCCATTATCTAATGACATTGTCCATGTTGTCCCTCCTAAACATATGGAAGTCCCTCAATTGGATATTTACAATAGAAAAAGTGATTCCTTGAGTCATGTGAAAAAATTTCAAACTTTGTGTAGTGACTTTTCTCATGATCAAAGACTTTTGGCTAAATTATTTATTAGAACATTTAGGGAAAAATATTTGCAATGATATTGTTATTTGCCTCCTTATTCTATTACATCATTTCAATAATTAGCTAATGCTTTCATTCAACAATTTCACAATAATATTGGTCCTAAACTTTTGTTTTTTTTGAGAAAAGGTGGTAGTGCCACTTAATATATTTTATTTATATATTTCCTTACACAAGTTGATTCAAAGAGGTCTCAGAGATAAGAACCATAATGAAAAACTTTGATCCTTGCTTGATATTACATAGAAAGGTTGTGAAACTTAAATCCCTAATATGCCACAAAAGTACAACATATCTCGTAATGTCTAGAATACCAAATGTCGCAAGTCATCTCCAAGTATCGAATGCTTCCTAAAGTATGTTGACCAAGATGAAGTCTAAACCAAAACATCATGAAAGTTGTACACATTTACATAGCAGTCCACAGTCTGCCTCGCTTCATAGATGCCCAAATCAACATTTCATTCACATCATTCAGATACTGCACAACCACAGAACCCTACAATTATAATACCTCACATACCAACTTTTTGTCATTATGAAAACATCTGCATAACCATCTACAATATTATCCTGTACCCATATCCTCCAAAATTATTTTTCTAAGGATTGGAAAAGAATCGAGATCACAATTCAGACCCATAATATTGTTATATCTTGGAACTTCCCATATTTGCCAAATGATCTACAACCTGGTTTCCTTCTCTAGACACATGTGAAATTATAATATTTTACAAATATATCAATGAGAGCCCATGCTTGTTCAAGAAAGGTGTTAAAGAAAAAGTAACTAATTTTATTGGTAGATATAAACATTTATATTCTCAAATTGCTTATCCTATGTCTAATCAAGATTCTCAAAGAAGTTTTTTTTTAATTTACAAAAAGACATTAAGAATAAACTTCTCTTTTCAAAGTTTTCTCCTTTACATAGTTGTGCACAATGCTTCATAATTATCCTAGCTTTAAGTGTGTCAATTTGAATCATCACCTTCAATGGCTCTGGTTGATAAGAATGAAAACACACTCAACAATCTTTTGTGAAGTTTAAAACAAACAAGGGATACATCAATTTCAATGACAACATCAATAATCAAGTAGCAGTTGCAACATCAGATGTACCTCCTTTATCCAAATACTTTAGAAAATAATTTACTCCTCTTCCCAAGTCTTTGCATAATATTATAACACAATTGTTAAAAAAAGTGTTGAAACTTCCTCCCATCAAGTCAATTGATACATCCAAACCTTTTCTACCTAGTCATGGCATTGAAAAGTGTTATTCATTAAGGATTAAGATTGAAGGCTTTATTGATAACAATACCATATTCGTAGTAGGTGTAAATGACAAAGGAAACAAATTTGTAGCTCCTCCTAATCAAAATCTCCAAATCTTTACTAATCCTTTTCCTTCCCATTCTACTAATATGGTTGAGTCAGAGCATCTTGAATTTTCTCCCAATGACCTTGGCCTTGAATGTGGTGAATATTTTTTATAAACCTAAACCTCTAAAGCACCTATGCATTACCTTTGATCCTAGTAAGACTATTAATGCACCTAATGGACCACTATATATCACTGTGAATATCAATGGAAAACTCTCATGAGGGGTTCTTATTGATCCAACGTGTATGGTGAATGTGATAATTAAAGAATATCTTTATACTTTACAATTGTATCAAGTAACATATGATAAATTGGATGTAGTGGTTAAGGTGTATGATGGTTTCTCTTACCCTATGATTGGTTCTATTAAGTTCTTCTTATTGAGGTTGGTACTAAGTGCTTAGATATCATTTTCGTTATTTTTTATTCATTGGATCAATTTTGTGTGAATTTGGGACATCCTTGGCTCTCTTCCATGAAAGAGATTCCTTCTACTATTCATAAATGCTTAAAATTCCCTCATAATGGCAAAATCATAATAATCAATCATAGCATGTATAAACCCATAATGAGGCATAAATATGTTTACCTTGATTATTTTTTGCCTCAACAATTTGAGAATTTTAAGCCTCGTAGTGATTTTCTCTTTCAATCTTAACAAAGTGGAAGAATGAGATCATATTATCTTTTAGTAAGCTTAGAGATCCTAGACCTATTCCACCTCCTCACAATGGACCCGATCTCCTTCCTACACCTTATATTCCTCCTCATTATGTTGTAGTCCTGGCTCCTACATCTTACAAAGGGAAGCATCTAACATCTCATTTATTTCAACCTTTTAGACCTTCTCGCATTCCTCCTTCTTTAAAGGAAGAGAATAAACCTATGTGCATTGATCCTAAACTTTTACAACCCTCAACTAAAACTAAAATAAACCATTGTGTGAGAGAGCACTGATAAAGATGCCATGCTAGGGCTCATGAACTTTATTCTTAAGCCATTTCCTCCCCAAAGACATCGTACATTAACTTGGTCCCATTTTTCTAGCCTTCATCTAACCATAGGGAGAAATTTCAACCTAAATCTCCAAGATTAAAAATTCTTAAAAAATATGATGGTTCATGTTCTATTCATATTAGAGATCCTATTTTTATTAATCTTGATAAACAAATGGATGAAAATTGTGTTCATGCTAAAAATGATGATACTAATGATTCTAATGATTAGTATGATCTTGTTGATGTTGACAATGAATTATCTAAACAATTTTCAAAAGAATTAATCTTAGCTCCTGGTAACAGACAAAGTGGATTGTCATTAGAGAATATTCTTTATTTGGAACTTGCAGTAGTTCCATCTACCATGCTCAAAGTTGCTCCTCCTACATTTTGTCCATCTTCCCAAAATAATGTTCAGCAAGATTGGGAGGTGGATGATTTGCTTTATTAGCTTCATTCATGACATAGATTCTCTCCTCTCTTGCTTGTTTGTAACATTCCTCTATTGATTTCTCAATTCTTCTATTTATTGTCCCTAGTTTTGTCTACTTGAGGACAATGTAAAGTATTGAGATCTCTTTTGGTCTCTTCCATGTTAAGTCAAAATATTCATGTGCCCTTCTTCCATTATGGTTCTACTTCCTTTGGGGGATGCGGTCAACTCATTGAAAATATATTTCATGATATACATTATTTATCATAAGACCATACTGACCCAAAATTTAGTAGAACCCTTACATGTTTTGTGACCATTATCCTTTGGTTTTTCCTTTCTTGGGGCCATATCATTGTGGTAACATGTTTTTTTTTTGATGTAGGGTACCTTAAATAAATTGCTCCCGATCAGGTGTATGCAATCACTTTAACGTGGGGCATACACTCTGCTCATTGTTTCAAATTTTGCATACACTTTCACATATCTTAATACTCAAGTTACTTTGCAATCTGAGCCTTTTGCTTTGTAATTTGGTATTTTTCTTTTTTATGACTCAAGGTAAGTGAACCCTACTAGGCTCTACTAGTCATGTTATTTATCTCTTTCTCTCATGATGTCCCTTTTATCTTGATATTGAAGAAGTAAGATCCTAAAGTCCATTGGAGGTGTGGTGTATCATGTCTCTTTGATGGCTCCATAAAAGCTTTTCAAAGCGAACCTTTGCACTTCACTGAGAGAATTCTTAGTCTCATACTACTGCTAAAGTGGAGGATAAATGTAGCATCATAAATTGTACTTATCTACAATTTTTTCCTCATTTGGGCCCTCACCTTAGCGTCTGTGTTTCAAGTTCTGATTGGAGCCCTAATTCTTCTCACAACATGCACTAAGCTCAAAATTTTCATCATGCACACTTTATTCCCCAACTTCTTATTTCCCTGACTAATCAAGATGAGGTCGCTAGGAATTTG
>NC_081414.1:655675762-655693791 GCF_030272615.1 Cryptomeria japonica | reverse complement strand
CTTTGGCTAGAGAAAAATGGCATAACTTTCAAATGGTAAGGAGTTAGATCCTGAAATTTGAAAAATGTGTCAATGGTAGGGAAATAGATCCACACAATTATTTACATATCATAACGAAACCTTAAATGAGGTATTTTAATCACTTGGGGACAACAGACACCGAAAATTGAAAGTTTAAAATATGACAAAGTGTAAACTGGGTTCATGTGAAAGTTGGACATGAGATACAAAATGATATTTAGATCTTGACTATCAACTGGTTTCTCCCAATTTGTGGTAATTCTCAAGATTTTTCCATTTTTTGGATTTTGACTAGTAAGGACCTTGTATTGCGTGTTCACTATTTATGCAAAAACAACTATTGGATCTTTACTCGACACTAAGATCGATTTTAATTTTTCAAATTTTATGTAGGCCAAATATGGGGGCAACAGTTGGCTCTGACTGGGGACAAGTACTACAAAGGACGTAGGATGAACTCAAAATCTCTGGTTCGCAGGCTAGTGCACTATTCATTGGGCAACATAGTCACAGAGGAAACAACATAGGGAATATCTAGAGAAACCAGACACAAACCAAAAATGGGACGGACACAACAAAAATTATAACTAAAGTATGTACATGGTAGGCAAAGCCTACCTCAAACTTCTCCAGGATTGTCATACAAAACCATTCACATGCTGAGAGAAATAGGCACCTTTGCAGATAAGTGGCGTGCATCCATGTGGCACCTGTAAGCTCAGCAGTTTGGCAAGATTGATGTGTAGAAGATGAGAAATATCTTTGAGCAATGAACCAAACAACCATATCTCATCATAAATCGGCGAGCTCTCTTGAAGGATTTGGGTACCATTTTGAACATTATTGGGAATTTGTGGAATATCCTCAAGCATACCTATATCCTCTATCTAGAGATCCCTCTGATAGTCTGGTTTGCAACAAATTAACCCATGAATTGGACAACCTTCATATAATCTATAATGTGAAGAAATTTGAGTTAACACATCCATCGAATCTTGTTCATGACTGTCAGCTTGGAAAACACCTATTTAAATACACTCATCTGAAAACCAAGGAATGAGACACACACTTTTACCATAAGAGAAGTCATCCTCGGAAGCCTTCAAACACCAATCTGGAATACAATCATTATGAGAATTAACTTCATGGGCTTCCTTCATTAGATCATCCATTACCTCACTTATCTCTGCATTCTTGGTAAAGTTCCCAAAAATATCCTCTTTGATAAGGGTGTCTTCTTGGTTTAAAGATTCAAAAGGAGGATTGCTTTGAACCTTGGAAACTTCATAAGGCATAGATTGCAATTCCATCGAGATAGGGACGTTTGTTGATATTCCTACATGGATTTCATATTCAACCTGCTCATAGACATTTGTATTACTTTTTGTGTTCTCTTATCCCAATGATTCCTCTTCATCAAACTCTTCATGGAATTTGAAAACTTCATACTTAGGCGGCATGTATGATAAAGAGTGAATGCTTGATGGTTCAACTTCTTTCACTTGAGACTGATCTAGGAGTTTAGTAAAAGTCTCCATTTTTGAAGATAAAGAATATGTCTGTAACATTTTACTTTTGGTTGCTTCTTTGTTGGTCATATATGTACAAGGTTGTTCACTAGGTATCATACCTTTGATTTCCTCGGAAATGTTTTCATCTTCCACTATTAGTGATGGATGAATGAGAATATCCTCTCCATATAAAAAGTCATTATTGGAAGAATTGAGACACCAAGTTGGAATGAAGACTTTAGGAGATTCATCTTGGGATTCTCTTTCCTCATCATCTTCTTGAAGCTTGAGCTACATGGAAGTCTTGAAATCATTTATTCTTCCTTCAAACTCTTTGTTTTTCAGGTTCATGGAATACTTCCTCCTTACTATGGTGATCTTCATAATGCTCATGGCATACAGGAACACAATATTCTTTTTCTTGCTCACACACTTCATCTTGATCTTTATTTTGACATGTATCCTTGTGAGATATCATGACTTCATCCTTCTCAATGCATGCATAATGTGATGGATCTTTTTTTACACTTGGATCACGAGACATCTCATCAGGAGCATGCACATCTTCAAGAAAACAATTTCCTCCTCCTTTTTGTTTAATCTCTTGCAATATTTGAAGCAAAGAAGGATGTACTTTGGCATGATCAAGTTTCATATTTCCATAGAAGCTTTTCAAAAATTGAATATATGGATCATAGAGAATTTGATTTTGTTGCAAAATGGGTGAAGGAGAATGAGAATTGATATTATTATCTATTGTTGATTCAAGAATACAATCATGAGCAAAAATTTGGTTCTCTCTTCCATCTTTTTCCTTAGCCTTTTGCAGAGTCTGAACTAGAGAAGGATTAGTTTTATGAGGATCAAGTTTCTTTCCACTGTTGAAATTCTTCAAGAAGTTGACCTGTTCAAGTTCATCATGACTTTGATTCATTTGAACAATTTGTATAGGAGAAAGGTCACTTTTGTCTTCATCTTTCTTGATTGTTAACTTGAGTAAATGATCACAAGCGAGAAAACCAATCTCCTTTCCATCTTTTTCTTCAATATTTCACAACACTCGACATAAGGAGGGATGAATATTTTCTGGAGTAAACTGCATGCCACCATATAATTTCTTTAAGAAGTCAACTTGTATAGGATCATCAGGAACTGGTCTCTTTGGATATATATAATCTTCATCATCACTTTCACTATCACTTTCCTATGTATCAAACCATTGTTCTAAATTTGATCTTTCAAACAAAGTCACCAACCTTCATTCTAAAGAAGGTACCTTACAATATCTAATGAACGAAGTAGACTAGTATGTCATTCCCCAGCAGAGTCCCCAAAAATCTGTTGGTAAACAGATTTCTCACTGCGGTCGTTTACCTGAAACTGACCCTGTTTGCCCGATGAGCAGTGACAAACGTTCCAACAGTTGGAGAGATCGTTCTGTGAAATATGATCTTCCTCTACATTTGAGAGGGGCAGCTCCCTCATATGATAGGGGTATTTAGGATTTTTATGTACTTTTAACCTGAAAGTACATAAAGGAGAAAACATAAAACTAAAAATAAATAAAGATAGAAACCCCAACAATAGACATACGACCATCAACTGAGATTTCTCAACATTAGCAACAAATTACAAGGGGAATTTATAAGTTAATATGCTTATCCATGAGATGACGATAAAGAAGAATAACAAATCTCAACATACGAAGAGATAAGATACTTCAACACATTCAAACTGAGATACCAAAGGTTGCTTGCGCATCATCACATCAATTGTACAAATCACATATGCATAAAGAGACTACCAATTTGACATACGAGAAATCAGTAATGATAACACATGAATACATTTAGAACACACAAACTAGGACGTATTCTTCATTATCCTTTTGGAAATATACAAGTCCAAAACCCTTTCTATACATAGTGCAAATCAAAATGTCATTACAAGTTTCTCTTGGAATTCTAGCAAAGGTTTCCCCTCCTTCAAAAGTCCCCTATACAAATGAAATAGCCCTGCATTCTTAGGCTTCCTAGAATAACCACCTCAGTAAGTAACTTGGATAGGTTAATAACTAACTCATTTTTATGTAAAAAGAGCTTAGTTAGAAACTAATTCACTTTTGCATGAATAAGATCCACTTTCTAACCTCTAGTTACAATGAGTCATAAAAGTCACATTTACAAAAAGAACAACTTGAAACTTTATGACTTTGATGAAAAACAAAGTTGTGAGTTATACTGAGGTACTCTCCATCTTTGTCTGTTTCATTTATGGTGCTTGTAACTATCTCATTATCCAACCATCCACAAGTTGCTACTTTGATCATTAGCATAATGAGGTAGCCATTAGCCATCAGCTTTCCTTTGATGAAACATATCCCAACTTCACATCATCTATAATGGATAAACCTCTTTTAATAGAGACCCTTTGCAACATCTCAAAGACAAAAATGATATATATAGATGTTATCCATGATAAATAATAAATTAATATCAAAACTAGGACTTTGACCTATCTTTCCCTATCTTTTCATAATATCTATGATGCAAACATTCTATTTCCTTCTTTGTGATGACACTCCTTGGGGCAATCAATCAAGCTTCTAAGGTGCCTTGCATTCTGTCATATACATTTTCTCTCATAATCACTTCACCATCTATTCCATATGTTGATATCTTGATCATTGAAATAAGGTATTCACCTACCAATATATTTTGTTTGAGGACACACCAATTGTGATCACATCAACTAGAATCCTTTACTGCCATCTTGCAATGTTTGTTAATTATCTGAAATTCACCACCACTCTAGAAATTCAACCGAATGTGAATCAAGAAGAAGATTGTTGCAATGTAAGATCAACTTCTTGACAGAAATGATGGCATCTAGTCTCAAAATAGCAAATCTCGATTGCATTTGGCCAATAGGTTACCCAAATGGAAGCTTGTATTTTACATTTCAATGTTTGTCCCTCTGTGAACTTCCTATAGAAGTGCCATGTTATTGGCTTTGGACAATTGTCTCTAGTAAAGACAAGTGCTCCTCACTTAATGAAAGCTTTGTAAGTGGACCTCACAACTTTTCTAGTCCAGGGTGAAATTTTGGGAGGTTCACTCTCAATCACTAGCCGTCTGGTGATGGGATCATACCAGATCCAGTCTATCATTGCATTGATATTGTTGATGACCCAATGATTTAAGTACCATTTTCTTATCCTCTCTGTGAATGAACTTTTATTGGAAACCTTGTAACCCATTGAATTGGAAACCGAACCCATCAAACTATCTTGTAGTGTGGCCTCGCTGGTGCTCGAGTTACCAATGTATGTGGTGGGGTTAGCGGATGACACACTCAGGGAAATAGATTGAATCCTGGATGTCCATTCTTAGGGCCAATTGTCAAACAAATCCTGACCGGGAAGTATCATTCATTTTTTAAACCATGTATGCTCATATTATTTGAAATTATGTTCAATGGAAGCACATCGCACCTGACATTATCTAGATACAAGGAAACTGATATGTAATCGGAGCATACATTGATGATGGGTTGGAACTGAAGAACGCATTGTAGCTTATCTTGCTACCATCGTAAGAGATAACATCGCTTTGAGGAATTTTATTCAATAGTTCATGTGTGTTGTCTATGCTTTGATGGTTTGCGGCTTGGGTGACATGATATCAGGCAACCATTGTATGTCATGAGACCATAGTGCTAGGATTAATGCCTACCAAAGAGACATTTCTTTGAGAGATTCTATCAAATAGTTCGCACGTTGCTATGTTTCCACCATTGCATTTCACGTGGTATTTTGCCAAACACTCCACGTGCATTGTCTACACCTTCCAAATTTCACAACATGTCTACCAGAGTAGTGGCAATCATGACATCTGAAGAAGTTTCTTTATCTTTATGCAGGTTGAAAGGATTCTTGCAAAGGTCATGGAATTCGGCTATATACCTGCCGATTGCATCTCGTTGGAGCATTTTGTCATATAGTTCACCTACCTTGTGTGAACTTCCACGATTTGTAATTCTGTCATATACCAGAGCAGCCATGACTATTATTTCTAATGCAATTCCTTTATCTTATACACTTTACCTAAACCGTAACCAGCTTGATGACTTCCCTGTTGGTTTGCGGCAGAAAGATCACCATCTTTGATTTCTATGAATTCTCTTATAAATTATATTACGTTTCTTCAAGGTATTCGGTCGAACAACTCGCATGTCGTTAGTATGCTTTCCTCATCCTACACACAATCCTCCTAAAACATCATGTGATATACTTCATTTGGCTCCCATGGTTTACATGCATATAAAACTTCAATGTTTGACAAAAACAAATTGTATCTTCAATCTGGTTCGAAGCTTCAATTGGCGAAGGTGTGGGTGAGTATCACTGTCATGTTCCAAAGTTCCCTTTTTGCATAGGCTAGGATGATGGAGTCAAAAACTTGTTCAATTAAAAACATCTACAATTTTATCCAACACAGATTCAAAACCTCGACTTTGAAGCTCTTTCCTCTCTTTTATTCTTTCTTTTTGATAAAATCTATAAGAGGTTAAGAATGCTCAAAAACTGAGCATTTCTAACCTTCTTGACAAAGTGGGGCTCACAAGGTTAAGAAATGAGGTTAGAAATGCTCAATTTTTGAGCATTCCTAAACTTTTGTGATAGGCTAGAAATATGGGTTAGAAATGCTCAAAAAGTGAGCATTTCTAACCTTCTTTACAAAAGGTTGAAAAATGAGGTTAAGAATGCTCAAAAACTGAGCATTTCTAACCTTCTGCTTCAACGAACAATTGAGTACATCTTGGAAACCATTGGCCACTAAGAGAAAACAAGGAAGAGTGCAATCGATGCTTTTGAACAACTTTTTAAGGACAAATGACCAGACATATTAAAAGAATTTAAAATATTAAATTATTATTTGAGAAATAATTTAAATATTTTAAATATATTGCTTTGGCTAGAGAAAAATGGCATAACTTTCAAACATTAAGGAGTTAGATCCTGAAATTTGAAACATGTGTCAACGGTAGAGAAATAGATCCACACAATTATTTACGCCTCATGACAAACCCTTAAATGAGATATTTTAATCACTTTGGGACAACAAACACCAAAAATTGAAATTTTAAAATATGACAAAGTGTAAACTGGATTCAGGTGAAAGTTGGACATGAGATACAAAATGATATTTAGATCCTGATTGTCAACTGGTTTCTCCCAATCTGTGGTAATTCTCAAGATTTTCCCATTTTTTGGATTTTGACTAGTAAGGACCTTGTATTGCGTGTTCACTGTTTACGCAAAAACAACTATTGGATCTTTACTTGACACTGAGATCGATTTGAATTTTTCAAATTTTATGTAGGACAAATATGGGGGCAACACCATTTCAGCAGATTGGCCCTAGGAGAGCTTTATGGTAGCCCGACTAGGTATCAGTGACCAAGAGGAATCACTTGTAGGGTAGATTGGAGTCTAGGTCGTTAGCCTCATCTCAGAGGAAGATGGGATCAAAGGGAGACAAGACCCAAGCATTAGGAGGAAAACAACTTAGTAGAAGTTGTAGGTATAATCCATGGTGGAACAAACCTTGCAAGGTGTCTAGTGAGATCCGGTGGATTAGTGAGTTGGTGGATTTACGAAAGTGAATTCACACATAGCAGAGTATCAAAACTCGGTAGTGAGGACCTAGAGTGGATTAGGGGAATAGTGAGAGGAGCCCGGTTAGGCTAGGAAGAAAGCCTTAGAGTGAGTCAAGCTGACTCAAGCAATCTAGGATTGTCCCTATCATATTGGTATTAGAGAAAGTTAAATATTTGGGGTGAAGAGTGTAAGACTTCTCTAGTAACAGAAGAAGGAGTAAAGATGGTGACCAATGCAGAATTGGCTAAGCAGGTCACTGATCGAGAATAGGAAAACTGATTGCTCAAGGAAAGGTTGGAGCAGAAACTAGGTGTGATGGAGGTCAAGATAGCAAAAGTGACTGGGAAGATAGATGAGAAGGGTAAAATGTTGGCAATAGAGGATAAAGTCCCTACCCCAGAACCTGTTGTTGATCAAGAACCATTCTTGAAGGCTTTGAAGGCAATGAGTGGAAAGTCTTTGGAAGGAGTACCATGGTTTAGTGGCAAGATGGAAGCAAAGTTGGTAATGGAATGGATAGAGGGAATCAAAAACCATTTTGAGTGTGAATGTGTAACTGAGGCCCAAAAGGTTAAGGTGGCTAAGTCTAGAATGAGAGGTGATGTCGTTACTTGGTGGAAGTTTATATAAAATGAGAGAGAAAGAGAAGGTAAGATCCCCATCTCTACTTGGAAAGGGATGGTAAGAAAAATCAGAGAGACTTATGTTCCTGAGGATTATGAAGTGCAGTTGAATAGGAAAAGACAAAACCTAAGGCAAAAGGAGTTAGATGTAAGTACCTACACCAAAGAATTCTAGAAGTTGTGTCTATGGTCAAAAGTGATGGAGGATGAAACCATTAGAGTAGCAAGATATCTTAATAGTCTAAGATGGAACATACAAGAGGAATTAAGTTTGTTGAGACCAAATACCGGTCACAAATGTTATCAGTTGGCCATAAAAGTAGAAGAAAAGAATAAGAAGAAACATGAAAGCACTAGTAGAGGCAGAGGTATAGGCCGAGATTCAAAAGGTTATAGAGGAAGCTATAGTGGCAAAGGAAGTGAAACAAGATTACAAGGAGAGTCAAAATTGACTGAGCAAACTAATGAATCCAGTGGAAGAGGAAATTATGGTAGAGGAAGAGGTCATAACAACAACAACAAAGGTCTATATGGAAGTTCTGGTGGTGGTTCATACTTTGCAAACATGAAGTGTTACCACTACAATAATTTTGGTCATCCTTCCTATAGGTGTCCAGAGAAGGTAACCTCATCACGTTTAGAGAAAAGAATCAATTATGTGCAAGAGGATTCTAGTAGTGTGAAGTCTCTTGAAGTAAACCTTGACATAGAGAATGGTGAGAATCTGATGGTTAGAAGGGTACTAATCAGGGAACCAGTAAAGGAAGAGCCTAAATAGAGGTCTCTTTTCAGAGTAAAGTGCAAGATACTTGGTAAGGTCTGTAAAGTGATCATTGACTCAGGACCAATGAACAATATCATCTCCAAAGAAGCAGTAAGTAAACTTGGATTGAGTAGCATGCCACATAGTCATCCTTACAAGGTCACATGGTTGAATAAAAGACAACATGTGTTAGTAAATGAACAAGTATGGATTGAATTTGCAATTGGGAAATATTCTGACATAATTTTATGTGATTTTTTACCCATGGACGCCTATCATTTGTTGCTAGGAAAACCATGGTAATTTGACAGAAAGGCTATCCATGACAGAGACAAGAACTCCTACGCATTCACAAAGGAAGGGGTGACATACAGGATTCAATCTTTGGTAGAGGATGAAGGAACCAAGACCAGTGGTCCTAATGTGTTGTTGAATGGAGGAAAAGAATTTTGAGAGATCTCAAGAAAGGAGATGGCGAACATTATTCTCTCTTAGTGAAACCTAGTCAAGAAAAGAAGACTGAGCAAGAAAGTTTACCTACAGAGGTTCAGCAGTTGTTAGAATGGTTTAAGGACATTGTGAGTGATGGAACACCTGCAAGACTACCCCCTCCTAGAGCAGTAAGTCACCAAATAGATTTTATACCCATAGCATCATTGCCTAATAAGGTTGTATATAAGATGACTCCTGAACAAAACAAAGAAGTGGCAAGACAAGTACAAGAGCTACTTGACCAAGGTCTAATCAGAAAAAGTATAAGCCCATGTGTTTTATCAGTGGTGTTAGAAACCAAGAAAAGAGGTAAATGGAGATTATGTATTGATTCTTGGGAAATAAACAGAATCACCATAAGATATAGATTTCCTATCCCTAAAATTGAGGATTTAATGGATTGTCTTGGAGAAGAAAAGTATTTTACTTAGCTGGATTTAAAGAGTGGATATCACCAAATCTGGATTAAAGTAGGGGATGAATGGAAAACAACTTTTAAGACTACAGACGGGTTATATGAGTGGTTAGTTATGCCATTTGGGATTACTAACGCCCCTAGTACCTTTATGAGGTTGATGAATGAGGTGTTGAAAGACTACATAGGTAGATTTCTAGTGGTATACCTTGATGATATCCTCATATTCAGCAAAACAAAGGAAGAGCATCTTGAACACTTGCAGATTGTATTAAGGAAACTGCATGAGGAGCAGTTGGCAATCAATCTTGAAAAATGTGAATTCAAAAAATAAGAACTCATTCATCTGGGTTTTGTAGCATCTCAAGGCACTTTAGAAATAGATCCTAGCAAGGTGGAAGCAATACAGAGTTGAACTACACTGAAAACTGGTACTGAGGTAAGAAGTTTTCATGGACTTGCCCAATTTTATAGGAAGTTCATTCGAGGTTTTAGTGAAATTTGTGCTCCTGTTCTTGATACAATTAAGGGTGGGTTGAAAACTAAATTTAGATGGACTAAAGAAGCTGATCAAGGGTTTGAGTTACTCAAAGAGAGGATAGCTACCCAACCCATCCTATTTTTACCAAGATTTGATAAGTTGTTTACCCTAGAATGTGATGCTAGTCATATAGCAATAGGAGATTTTTTAAACCAAGAGGGGAGACCAGTAGCATTCTTTAGTGAGAAATTGAATGATGCCAAGAAGAGATACTCATCCTATGACTTACAATCTTATGATTTAGTGCAAGCTCTTAGGAAGTGGAGGCATTATCTTTTGCCCAAAGAATTTGTAGTGTTTACAGATAATCAAGCCTTGAGTTTTATCAATTCTCAAGAAAAGTTGAGCAATCGACACATCAAATGGATAGAATACCTACAAGCATACACTTTCACTAGCAACCACAAAAAGGGATAGCTGAACAAGGTAGCAGATGCCTTAAGTAGAAAAATTATGACTGTCCAGGAAATGACTTTGTAGAGCATAGGTGTGGAGAGTTTCAAGGAGCTTTATAGAGAAGATGAAGACTTTTTTTAAGTATACAAGGTATGCAGTCAATTTAATAATCATTTCAATAGCTCGTATGCAGATTACACATTGCAGAGTGGTCTTTTATTTAAGGGATGTCATTTATGTGTGCCAAGAGGATCTATGAGGGAAAATCTCATATAGGAAAAAAAAAATGGAAGTCTTAGTGGACATTTTGGTTTGAATAAAACACTTGAATTGGTGCAAAGATTTTATTATTGGTTGAAAATGCATAAAGATATCAGGAAGTATGTTGAGCAGTTTTTTGTGTGTCAAAAAGCCAAGGGTACTATTTCAAATTCTGGACTATACCAACCTTTACCAATTCCCAAAAGACCATGGGATTGCATCAACATGGATTTTGTTGTGGGTTTACCAAAAACCAAGACTGGCTTGGATAGTATTTTTGTCATTGTTGACCGGTTTAGTAAAATGAGTCATTTTGTTCCATGCAAGACTACACATGATGCTAGTTACATTGCACATTTATTTTTCAAAGAGGTGGTAAGAATTCATGGGATGCCTCTCAGTATAGTTTCAGACAGGGATGTGAAGTTTATGGGACACTTTTCAAAAACTCTGTGGACAAGACTGGGAACTAACCTTTCTTTTGATTCTGCATACCATCCACAGACAGATGGTCAAACTTATGCCATTAACTGAGTATTGGGTAATCTTCTGAGGTGTCTGACAAAAGAGTATGGATAGATGTGGGATCAATTGCTACCACAGGCAGAATTTGCATATAATGAAAGTGTCAACGGAGCTATAGGTAAGAGTCCTTTTGAGATTGTTTATGGACTCCACCCAAGTGGACATGCAGAGGATTTAACTTAGTCTACAAAAGAGGTGCATGACCAAGTGCTGAAAACATTGATCAGTGCTACACAATGGATTAAGGCTAAAGCAGATGAGAGGAGAAAGAACATTCAATTTGTAGTGGGAGACATGGTTATGGTACATCTGAACAAGGCAAGATTGCAGAAGGGAGTCCCTAGTAAGCTTCATATGAGGAGAATAGAACCTTGCAAAATTTTGGCTAAGTATGGCTCCAATGCTTATAAGGTAGATTTACCCATAAATTTGGCATTGTCCCCTGTGTTTAATGTCCCAGACTTGGTTTAGTTTAAAGGTCCCATAGCAGTGACAATGGACTGACTCCAGAAGAGGAGACTACTCTCAGTGATATTCCAGTACCACCTATTTCTAAAACACAAGTAAAACAGATTTTAGATTCCAAGGTGAAGAAGCAAATGAGGCATGGCATGTATATGGAACACTTAATCAAGTGGCACAACTTACCTAAAGCCGAAGCCACTTGGGTTGCAGAATCCGATTTCAAAATATTGGGCATTGATGTCGCCTTGCTGCCCCCAGGGGGGACTTGATCTTTTTGTGTAGGGAGTATGGTGTAGGAGCAACTAAGGGTGAGCAAATACCCTTTTCAATTTTTTCATAAGGACTCATTCTAGTACATTAGGTTGTTTGTTTGGAGCTTGGAGTGCATTTTGACTTCTTTTGAAAATTTCATGTATTGGCTATACTTATCCCGATAACCCGATGAGGTGCCATTGGCTATCAGCGGGACTGTTTTCTACCTACCCCAATAGCCTAATGAGGTCGCCAGTGGGTTGGAGCAAGTCAGAAGGCCCATCGGCTATCGACATAACTATTTTTTGTGCTACCCGATAACCCAATGGGAAAGCATATGCTCTGGAGCACACTATCGACCATCGACAGGAGGTGTTTTAGGCTACACTGATAACCTGATGGGAAAGCATTTTGCTAGGAGTGCAGCATTGGCCATCGGTGGGACTTTTTTCTATGCTACTCTGATGACCTGATAGAAAAGGAAGTGAGTTGTAAACTGCCATCGGATATCGAAGTAAGTGTTTTGGTGCTAACCCGATGACCCGATGAGGAAAGCAATGCTAACCCGATGACCCAATGGAAATCCAAAAATTAGTTACAGTCAGAAACCGATTGTGTCAAGTTCAATCTCATTGGTTAGGGATGATTCATGTCATGTCATAGAGGATATAAAAGACCCAATGGGAATTCTATAAAGGGGTGAGAAGGAGGTTGGATAGGTAGAAAAAAAACATCTTTTCAATAACAATTTAAAAAGACTGTTGTCTAGTTACTTTCTCAGAGCTCAATTTTCATTTGAAAACTGTAAATAATGGATTAAATCTTTAAATTCTAGTGTGATTGAGTAGATGTTACTTTTCTGTGTTTTGTGAGTTCCAATTTTGAATTCGTGCCAAGCTCGGCTCTGTAAATAAGTTGTTGTTCTGTTTCTCATTTTCTATTGGTGACAAGTAGGTGCAACATGGCTCTATCTTGACTCTCCATCGTGGGATCCACATGACCATTGGAGGTTGTCAAGAAGGGCCAGCCATGTATAGTAGAGTTCTATGTGTAGCGAACTAGGGAATGGCATCGACCATTTCAGCAGACTAGCCCTAGGCGAGCTTGATGGTAGCTCGGCTAGGTATCAGTGACCAAGAGGAATCACTTGCAGGGTAGACTAGAGTCTAGGCCATTAGCCTCATCTTAGAGGAAGATGGGATCAAAGGGAGAGAAGACCCAAGCATGAGGAGGAAAACAACTTAGCAGAAGTTGTAGGTATAATCCATGGTGGACCAAACCCTGTAAGATGTTTGGTGGGATCCGGTGGATGAGTGAGTTGGTGGATTTATGAAAGTGAATTCACATAGAACATAGTATCAAACCTCTATAGTGAGGACCTAGAGTGGATTAGGGGAATAGTGAGAGGAGCATTCCCGATTAGGCTAGGAAGAAAACCTTAGAGTAAGTCAAGCTAACTCAAGCAATCTAGGATCCTCCCTATCACTACCACTACTTAGGCAATGCATAGTCTAATACAAATCATAACATACATAATATTGTAATAAACCTTGCATATGTTACACTAGCCATGACCTTCACCTTAGTAGGAGATTTTGGACAATCCTCCACTAGTAAATTCATTCCTAAAACAATAAAAACAGCCATGGATCTATAAGATATCATGTTGGATCTCTCCAATGCCAAATTCACATACTTATTTTGTCTTAACAAAACCTTTCTATTAGCTTTGTCTCTTTTTATATACATTCCCAAAATGTACCTACCTCCATTCAAATCTTTCATTTAGAACTATGCTAACAACTCAGAAGTTTCAAGTCAAAAATCAAATATCTTCACCAAATAGTAATATATAATCTACATATAATGCAATAATGAGAATGCAACTATTATCAATTTTGAATTTTACATAGTGATCAAATTTAGAGCTCTAAAATCTCAAACTCAACACATAGGTATAAAAAAATTTGCACCACATCCTAGGAGACTATTTCACACCATACAAATAATTTATCAACATGTAAAGTTAGAATTTATTTATATTTTACCATAAAATGATCTAACTATGACATATATATCTCCTCCTCCAAATCATCATAAGGATTGTTGTCTTTGTTAGATACTTGATATGTCCCAAAGACATTGAGAGGGGGGGGGGGGTGGTGAATCAATGTCTAATCGGTAGATGAAATATTTAAACTTGTTTGCAACTTTATAACTCAAATTAATATACTGGTAAGCAAATAATAATGCAATAAAGAGAAACAAAAGAATAAGCATCAATGCACACCATAACACATATATTTTTGGCAAGGAAACCCGGTAGGGGAAAAACCTCAGTGGGATTTGTGACCCACAATATTTACTCACTGGCCAATATGAATAAATATTACTTAGTACAATAGGGGCCTGCACATGCAAGAAGGCCAATAGCCTAGAGCTCACTTCTCAATACAAAAATGGAGTCCCACTGACTACAACTGGATGGTTAAACCCAATGATAATGTACTACTCAAAATAGCATTTGCAATGCTGGATTTAGTACCGGTTTAAGCTCTATCTGATACCTTTTCCATTATACTTTCTTCGCTCTTCTCTGCTCTTATTCGCTCATAAGATAAATACATCAAAATGCATATACAGTCATTCGCTTACATACAAACCTAATTACATTCTTTCTTACATTACAAATGACCTACAAGATCTCATACATATATGAGTCTTTACAATACATCATGTCGGCTATACAAATATATTTACAATACAAAACAATTGTCATAAACAATATTATTTCCAAGTAGGCTTGGATTGCTGGTATAATCTGGTTCTGATGTAACTGGATGTCGGTGTGAACCTTTGTTGTGACTGTCGGTGCCGATAGGTGAAGTCTATTCTTGGTATATCCTGTGAACCATGTTACTAGTTGGTTGCCATCAATGACAACATCAACTATTATCATCTGAGTGTATAATGCCAACAATCTTCCCCTTTGGCATTGATGGCAACACTCATGAGAAAAATCCAAAACTGATATCCAAAAATGAAGTCCAAAAACTGAGAGTGCTCCCCCTAAGCAAGTGATCTCCTTCTGTATATTTTTCTCATACACTACTTCCCCTTTGACATCAATGACAAAGGATTTCAAAAGTATCAAAAATTAGCTAGAACCTTGTAGTCGGTTATGTACAATCTAAAAAATGTCTGCCAAAACTAAGTTAAGACTCTACAAAAATTTTGTACAGTCAGAAATTGTGGTCTTAGTCTGTTGAATCATCTCGGTCAGATAATGCATTTGTTGCTCTGGTGATCTTTCTCCTTGAATAGATGTGTTATTTAATTCATTCTGGTGTGTTAATAAGTTGTCCAATCTATGACCAAGCTTGTTCTTTAACTCCCGGGTTTTCATTCTCAGCCTTGCTTTCTCCCTTTCCAATTTCTCAATCTTCTCTTCATAAATTGCCATTTCTTGATCCAAAACAGAAGTGAGTTCCAAAGAACCAATCATATTATCAGCAATATCATCAATTTCCTTTTGTGTTTTCTTTATCTACTTATCAACATCCTCTCTTAAATGGTGTGGTTTACATGCTTCCCTGTACAATTCCTCGTATTCCAAAATGGTGGAATTTAGTGCCGGTAACAAAGAATCAATCTATCCAGTACAATCCTTAATTGTCTTGTCAAAGAATTCCTCTTTCTCCTTTTTCACTCTTTCATTAATGGTCTCTTCATTTATTTTATCCACAGTTTGAATGTTAGAAGGAATGAATTTGGACAATGTGTCCAATTTACTCACAGACCCAACAATGTGATCAACTTTGCACGTTGACGCAATCATCTACAAAATTGGTAAAGAATCATCAATAGCCTTAAATGCTAAGGCATTGCATTCTATGATCTTCTTTATTGAATGTAGTAAAACATCAATGAAATTTGTTATTTTGTAATCTTTGGTGGATGTACTGGGAGAAGTGCTAGGTACTGCAATTGGTTTCTTTTCTTCTCCGGATGTCTGCACAGTTACCTTACCACTTTTGTTTCCTTGCTTCCATCCTTAACCTCTTCTTTATCAACTTTTTCTTCCTTCTTATCTTCACTCTTATCCTCATTCTTGTTTTTATTCTTATTTTCATTCCCTATCAGTTTAGATACATTTTGTTCTTGTTCCTTTTCTACTTCTATCGATATCCCAATATTCTATTGAGAGTCAACAGTGTTGACCGGTGACTCAGAGATCTCAACATTTGTAGCTTCAGTTTTCTTTACCTCTGCAGTTTCCTTATCCAATACAATATTGATATCCTAAGTGTCAACATTCATTGTGAATAGAATGTCTGACTCGGGATCAACATTATCTTCTTTTACTTCCTCGGACTTTCTACTCTAGGCTCATTTTCCATTTTTGTCGGTGCCTGTATTACTACTGGTGGGGTGTCATGTGCCGGTGGTGGTAAGTTGTCCTTAACTGTAATATTTGGTATATTTCCAACCTTACCCTTACCTTTATCTTTCTGATATACTAAATAAATAATTTATTTACCTTTTGTCTATCTTTCTCTTCTTTCTTCTCTCTCTCAAAAAAAAATATATCTCATTTATCATCCATTTCATCTACAATTTCTTTTACTCTATTAGCCATAAGACTAACTTGCCAGTGACCACTCACAAAAATAGTCCTATTGGCTTCAGATATTAGGTCATCAATTTCTTGCTTAGAATTTACAGGATGGACAGCTAATAGAGCTTCAACCTTCAATTTCTTGTCTAACTCCATAACAAACATTCTCTTTGCTTCTAGTCTTAAGTACAAATCATTAGGTAGAACATATACAACTTCAATAAGAACCTTCTTATATATATCTAGATACACAATAATACTTTCCTCTATAGTATCCTTATCCGAATCCTTAAAATAATGATAAAAATTATTTACATTGCTAAGGTTACTGTCTTGAGTGATTTCATTGACTAACTCTTTCGGTGAAAGAGTATCTGGTTCCTTTGGTTTAGATTGCTTATTGGGTGTGAATTTCTTCTTAGGACCACTAGGCTCTCTTACAACCTGTTTCTTCTTTCTGAGTGTCCTTGATTTATTAGGAGATGGAGCAGGTACTGGTAAGGGTTTTCTTTTCTTTCTTTCCACTCTTTTGAATTCAGTTGCCCTATCATTATCAAAGTCAGATGAGGTAGCCACAAGAGAAATATGTTCTACTGGTTGTTGTTTTGCTTTTCTTTCTTGTTCAAAAACACCTTTCATTGGATCGAGTTTCAATAAGCCTTTCTTAACAATTTCAACAAACGTCGAAGCATCTTTCATTACCTTGTCTCTTATCTTCTTCTGTTTCTTAACTTCAACACCTTTCTCAATTGTTTCAACATTTCCAAATATCTCCTTTGTCGGTTCCGATGGAGCATCTAGGAGTATTTTAGCATATGAATCTAAGATGTGTGAATCCACCTCATAGCCCATCTATGTTATCCAGACAACTTTAGGTCTAATTTCCTCCATCCATACTTCATCTCTTTTGATAAGAAAGCATATTTGTTTATCATACTTATCAACAATGCTTTGAGGAATCCTTTCCCTTTGTCTGATTTTTGCTTCAAAATTCTTGAAATACTCTTTTTCTAGTTTGTCACTATCAGATCCCATGCTGGTAATTGCCTCCTTTATTTGTTTTCCATTAGAAATATCATAGGCAAAATCCTTATGTCCAATACCAGGAATCTCCTTTGAGAAGTAAAGCATTAAACACACAATCAGATTTCCAAATTTAAAGGTTCCCTTCTTATCTCCTTTTATTTTATCCAAATTCTCTAGCAATTCATCTTTTAACCATTCACAAATGTCAATTTTAGCATTATTTATAATCATCTCATAAGCACTATGAATGCATGAACTAGATATAGAATTCAACCTATTAGTATGAGAAACTTTGTATCCAATAACCATACTTGCATATTTAACATTGCTATCAGTTATATCACTAACCCTAAGTGATCTGTTGTTAAATGTAGCTTTGGTTAAGTTCATAGCCTCTTTGTTTGGAATTTTCTTTTTCTTACCAGGCCTAGTGTCGATGGAAGGTAAACCAGTAACAT